>NC_053024.1:268093337-268129401 GCF_003073215.2 Triticum urartu | reverse complement strand
AGGAAATCTAGTAGTTCCTTTGTAAATCACTAAGGTCCAAATAAATGGCAGAAAAAGATTTTGAGTTTAAAATAAATAGAATTAAAATCTAGGAAGTTGAACTTTGCTGGACTTGATGCTTGACTTGACCCAAAGTGGGGAGGTGGGTTTTGGAAGAAAGTCAACATAGGTCATGGCAAGAGAGTAATTTTTGAATGGGGAAGAATAAAATTCATAATTTATAGGAATTCTTTTTAATAAAAAGGAATTGTAAAAACCTTCCAAAATTATTTGTGTTGAGCCAACACAAGATGAAAAATCTTCAAGACCAAAAATCAAGATTTGGAAGAACTCATGAAATATTTGTCATAAAAAGATTTGAGAAGATGAGCCCCTTTTTTTGAAAAATTCAAGTGACCTTCTTTAAATCAAATAAAGAAGTTGATAAAAATCAAAACCAAAATTTTGGGGTGTTACAAGTATTACGAGTTTATGACCAAATAAACATCTATTTGTTCACCGCATTTAATTCTTTTTAAGTTGAACCTCTTTCTCTATTTATTTATTTTGAGAGAAATAGCGAAAGTGTCCGGAAAAAAAATAAAAAGCATTCTGAATTTTTTTGGTGACAAACTTTGACAAATGTTTTCCATGCTTGCAAAGTTTCATCATGAAATGATATTCGTTGAAGTTGTGGCATAAAAAGAGTCGATGCTCCAAAAAAGTTATTTTTGGAGTGCTGATTTGGTTTTTTTGCCACGACTTTCCACAAATTAATGTCAAATTTTGCCACATTTTTTCTTCTTCAGAATTTTCAGAATATTTTTCATTTTTTCTGTTTTTTCTGTTCAACCGAGCTCATATGAGCTCGAGCTCAGTTAATCCGTGTTGGCAAAATAGGCATTTCTCTTACAATGCACATTCCTCTCCTCCTGCGTAGATTGTCACTGCTATTTCTGTATTTTACATTGTGGCACTAGATAGCATGTTAAAACCTTGCAATGTTATTATTCACTTATAGGCACACCGAAAATTACACTTTTCATGTTTGAGAAGCAATGTAAATGTCTCTAGATATATATCTTGTAAAATTCGTGTGGACAATCACAACTTGCAACCACTAGCCAATACATCAACATAATGATTAGTCGGCGTGGCAAAGCGCATAATTGCTTCTAGTTAAAGTTGAGCAACAAACTGCGGTAGAAAATCCATGCCCTCCAAGTATCCAATCCAAAACAACACCACATAGATAGCACCCTTGGGTCTGCCCGTTTTGCCTAAAGGTACTAAGAGCAACTCCAACGTGCGTCCCAAATGGACGCGCACTTTGTCCGCTTTTCGTCCGCTTGAGTCGGCCGCCCGCTCGACGTCTGCCTTCTTTTTGTTTTGGGTCGGCCATGCACCCAAAGCGCGCGAGCCATTTCATTTCCATGCATAAATTAAAAAGGCCCGCAGCCATAGATCATGCCAGGGGCCATGCCATCCCCCAAAGCTCATGCCAGTGTCATGCCAGCGGCTAGCAAGAAAAAAGCACCACACAGTTCATGCCGGCGCACTTGCCAGCGGCTGACACACATGCCAGCACATCAAAAGATACGAGAATTCGACCACGCCATCTCGGGCATGGTCATGTCAGCACACTTGCCGGCATAAAAAAAGGATGGCACTCTCCGCCATAGATCACTCGTCAACAAACTTGAGCATGTTGGCCTGCATCTTCTCGAACCATGGCCTCTTCCTCGGCGACACGGTGTTCAGGTCCACCTTCATGATCTCCACCCTCGTCATCATGCTAGCCAGCAACACTTCTTTCGCCTCGGTCTCGGCATTGGGGGCCTCGATCTCAAGCATCTTGGCTTGCTTCTTCACCTCCATCTCAAGCATCTTGCCTTGCTTCTCCGCATCGAGCTCAATCCTCCTCCTTTGGATCTCCATGAAGGTGTTCATTTGCTCCTCCTTGTCTTGCCGACGCTTCTCCTCCCTTGTGTCCATCTTGCTCATCATGCCCTCCATGGTTGCAAGCAAGGCAATCGACACCGCATCGCGCTTGTCCTCCTTCTTGGAGTTTGTCTTCCCCCACGGCCGTGGCTTTTCTCCCTCACCAGGCTCCTCCACGGCTTCCTTCCCCCCACATGCCATGATGACAGCATATTGCACCTTGAACTTCTCCTCCTCATTGATGACCATCCAACAATGGGAGAGGTTGAAGGACTTGCCCTCATGTTGGACCTTGAATGCCTCCAAAGATTGGAATGCCTACAAATGAATAGCATGCAAGCATATGGGCAAATGGGCATGCAAATGGACATGGAAGCTTAACGGAAACGAAGACGAAGAGGGGCGCATGTATACGATACCTTTCATGCTGATGCCGCTCACGGGGCGTGCCTTGATGCTCTCAAGGGTGGCACAAAACTTGTTGCACTCTTGTTGCATCACCCTCCATCGCTTCGAGAGGGACACCCACCCACGCTACCTTTGCATTTGATACGTCGCAAACTTCTTGCGTTCATGGTACTCACGATGAACAGAAACCAAAAGGTTGATGCCTTTTGTTCGGCACCGACCTTGGAGTCTTGCCTAATGTCCCTCCAACACTCACAAAGGAGTTTGTCCTCGGACGGCGTGTATGCCTTCGTCCGCTTGCTCTTGCCTTCGACTTCACCCCGGCTTGGTTGGCGAGCTCATCCTCGAACAAAGGCTCCCCGTCGAAGTCCATTTTATCCTCTTCCTCGAGGCCGTAGTCCTCCGGGAACTCGTGGTCAAGTGGGAACTGCCCAGGCCGACCTGATCATGCATGAAGGCGTCATCCATGCCAGCTTGATCATAGGTGGCCAGCGTGAATGGCGCTAGGCCGTCAGGATTTGGGTCTCCTCGGGATCGTAGGCAGCCGCGACGGCACCACCAGCGGAGGCAGCAGCCACTACACCACCTTCGAAGATGATGTTCTCAATAATGAACGCTTGGTCGTTTCGTCGGCGGCGGCTGTCGGCATTCTGTCGAACAGGTTGCGGGCTCCGTGGAGCATGTCGGCTGGCATCCCCGCGGGCGTTTCCTCGTGATGCATCGGCCCCGCGTGGCGTTGAGGTCGATGCCACGAGCGCGGGCGTGGGTGGCGCCCTCCGGCTGCCCTCCGACGAGCATCCCCCGGGGCAGCGGGAGGCTTGGGGGTAGACGTAGAAGCCGGGAATCGGCTGTGTGGCGGACGCGCGCGACGACTTTGGCAGCATCTTCTGAGGAAATGCCAACGAGCCCATGCTGGCCAGGGTTCAACTTTAGGTAGATCAGGGCCTCCCTCGTTGCCCTGGTGACTTGGGCGTTGGTTTCCTCCTGCTGTGCGGCGGTGATGAGGGTGGCGACGGCCGCCGCTTCGTCCCGCGCGGCCCGCGCGGGCCTTCGGCCCTTCCTCTTGGCCGAACGCACGGCCCGCTCTTCGGCAGTTGTTCTTTTCTTTGGGTGGCGTTGCGGTCTTGCGGGATGCGCGGGCTTGCCTTTGGCGGGGGAGACGGAGGTGAGGCCGGATGAGGCGAGGCTGGTGGCGGGATCGAGGGTCGGCGCGTCCTCCATGTCTGGGAGCGCCAGCGGGCGGGAGGGTTTTGGGAAAGTGGAGGGAAATGGTGGTCGTTGTGCCACCGACTGGCGGGTCAGAGGGAGGAGTAGGTGCGTGTCGCGCGCGTCGTTTCATGTCCACGCTAACGCAAATGAGACTTCAAATTTAAAGACCCGCGAATGGGTCGGCAGGCGGACGAAAAGCGGACGCCCGTCCGTTTGGGTCAGCGTGTTGGGCCAACTTTTTTGTCCGCGACGATCCAAATGAACACGCGCGGATGAAATGGGTCAACGCATTGAAGTTGCTACGAGGAAAGAGATTCCAATCCCTCTCGTGAGCAGCTCTTCGCCTTCACTGTGCCCGAGCCTCAGAGGCTAGTGACGTCTGAAAGAGAAAGCCAGAAGAAGAGCTTCAAGAGATGAACTGAGGTATCCATTCTGTATTGCAAGCATTTAGGTTTTGATCTGTAGTTATAGCTACACGCAGGGACGGAGCCAGGTTTTGACCATAGGGGGGGCAAAGACAATGGCATAAGAGACTTTTTCCCCTAGGTTACCTGCTTTCCACTAATTTCTTAACAGAATTAACCAACATGTTATAGTGATAAGAGGAAAAAGAGATGCAAATCTGAGCACTGATAGATAGACAACAACGACATGAGGTAATCTATGAAATTTTATTAGTTGCATAATTTCTTATTAGGAGCTTGCATATCAATTAAATTAAGGGCCGGTTATTACCTTGGTTCTTGGCATCCTGTTATTCACCATTTCCTCTAAAGAGAGATGCTTGAAACATTAACCACCTGATGCAATCAATAGAGAATAATTATTAGATATAATGTATTAAGAACTTCTAAATGTTTGAAATTAAATAATTATTGCTTACCTCGTGGCGGCATCCATGGAAGTCTTTAGCCTCAGTTAGGATTAGGTTGGTTCCCTTCACAAGATTGCACAACATCATGTTTGGATGGTTGAGAACTTGAATCAACTTGTTTGAAAAAATTGTTAATCAATTCGGCTCTCTTCCTCTTCATGTATACACAAGCACAAATAAATAATTGGAAACTTTATAACTGATGATTCGACTCTCTTCCTCTTCCTCTTCACGTTTGTGTTTGGATCAAGATGTTTGTATGACTATACTTTTATAGTTTATATTAGAGGCATGAACTAATCCGATGTAAACATAAATTACCTTTTTTTTCTTTAAGTTGTTGCCGCTCAACTGCGTGTCCGGGCTGTCGGCAACCAGCAGCGTGGCCGTGGATCGGCGCAACGGCGTCTGCCTGTCCCGGCGTCCCCTTTCCCTTCTCCACTTCTTGATGGCGGCGCGATGGAGGGATTCGAGCGGAGCGGCGTGGAAACGAACAGAAGACTAGCATCCATCTATCGATACGTGGCTTAGTGCGGTAATAACTAACAGTGCCTCTTTGCTTTTCACGATGGGCTGTATCAGTTAGATGGGATGAGGATTTCTCAAAAAAAAGTTACATGGGCTGGGGATTTCTCAAAAAAAAAGGTTATATGGGCTGAGGATTCACGTTAGTTATCAAGGTCGAGGGAGGAGATAGGGGGGGCGAAGCAGTTTACTTACATGTACCTAGGCAGAAATATTACAGAATAGTCGATCCCTATCGAGGGACGACTCGGTCGTTGGGGTCGTCCCCCCCTCAATCCGTCCCTGGCTACACGAGTTGCGGATTTGAGCCCCTTCCTTTGGATCCTAACTCGATTGTTGAACAAAGAAGTGGTCGTTTTCCCCCCCTTTTCTGGCTTGATTTCATTCAACTCTCGATCTCATGATTGATGGTTGTTTTGTCCTAAACTCATACCTCTTACTTTATCCAGGCTGTTGATTTTCTTCACTACTAGTTAACATGCACTTGCAAGTTGCAACGTAAGTATTTTTAGGAAGAAAATACATGGTCATCTTAGTTAATGGGTAAACATTTCAATAAAAATAAGCACAAACTACTACTAATAAATATTACAAAATCAATAGCCGGTAATAATGTACTAACAATGAAACAACGATTTTGATTTAGCGCATGAACATTTAATTTATTTGTTGTTTGAAGGGAGGATATTTCCTTTGCCAAGGGGAGTTACTAACATATGCAAACTTTAGAAAAAATTCAAAAACTGGATAAGCTGGTATGGAATAAGCCGCTCCACACTGTGGTCAATTGAACGGGGATTCAGACTGCAGTTCTGAGAAATATTGTCCTCTTATTAGTCTCCAAAAATATGCAGATTTATCTCCTATATAATCCGTGACGGTTTTCTAGAACAAAATTTATGCTGTTTTTTTTAGAATAATAACAAATTTATGCAGTTGTGATCTATTCGAATCTTGGGCCCTGGCGGAGCTACGTGACAGCTGACCTCGGCCAGGGCCCGCCCAGAGCTGGAGCAAAGACCAAATCCACCTAGGCCCAGCCCACACCATCTGACCAGCACAGGCCAGCAGGAAAAGATTTCTCCAAAAGAAAAAACACCCAGGAAAAGAAGAAGAACCTGCAGCCGCCGCCCGCCGCGCCCCCGCCGGATCGTCACACACAGCAGCCGCCGGACCCCGCAGCGCCGCCGCCGGCCAGCGGCACAATCGGCGCGCCGCCCACGGCGACCATCCCACCGGCACACAGCAGCGCGACGAGGCGAGTCAGCGTCCCACGGCCCCACGGCGGGCGGCCACGCAGCCACAAGCTGGTGGCAGCGGCAAGCCGGCGACGCAGCTCCTTCTCTGAATCTGATCCTCTCCAACTTTTCTTGAATCCCTGTAAGCTGTACAGGTAAGTTTCTTTGATTCCCTCCCAATTTCTTTCAGTTAGGTCATTGTCTATTGGTATGGGTACTGTGGTAGCATGAATAAACCACTGAAGATCTTGTTTTTCACTCCCTCCGTCCCGAATTACTTTTCTTAGATTTGGGACGGAGGTAATACAAATCTAAGACAAGTAATTTGTGACGGAGGTAATACATTTTATGCAAAGCCATTGTTGTTGTTTACAGTTTATGCAAAGGCATTGTTAAAATGTCCATTTGACAGATAAATAATTCACTCAATTCGTGTGTGGTCTTATATGTGCAAGCTTTTGTAATGGACAACTAAACTAGTCTAATGGGGAAACTGTATTTTGGTATAGTTTCTTTTGTTTATATCTACTAACTTGATCTTGTAACAAAGGGGAACAGAGGGCACTTATTAGTAACAACGATTCAGAATTTGAAAATTTCCGAGTTCCTTTTTAGCTTGGCCTGCCCAACAATTTGTTTCTGCCCATCTTATTTTGGTGGGTTATGCATCGGATGCATCGACTCCTGTCTTAATTAAGCAAAGCAAATTGCAAAGAACCTTAGGTTCAGTTTACGGTTGCTGAACTTATGTTATAATCTTCTGTAGAAAGATAACCATTAAATGGAGAATCTTTTTTGTTAGCCAGTCGGTAAAATATGCAAAATCTGGTTGGGCCAAATGGGAGGTACCATAATCAACTCTAGTGCAAAAGACAGTTTGTACTTTGGCAGTTCATTTGCTAAATGCATGATTCCAACAAATGTTGGTGGGCTGCTACACTGAGAAGTTATTTTACATAGTTATGTTTCCTCAAAAACAGAAAATACCAGGGCAAAGAGAATAATCCCTTAACTGAGGAGCAGCGTCTAGGTTACGACAAGACATAATTCGTGTCTTGCCCAAATTTGCTTCATAAATTATTATAGTTCGTGTGGAAATTTATTGATGCATTGATTGTAATGTGTAAGTTCTATTGAAAATCTGAAGTGCAACTTGCTGGATTCATTTAGTTTAAGCTAATGATAATTCTTTTAGGCTGTTGTGGTATGGCTCGGAGTTTAACCGAGAACAAACCAGAACGCTCTATTTGTACTTGTGGTATTTGGGCTCTGTTCCTTCTTCTACCTCCTTGGTGTATGGCAAAGAAGTGGCTTTGGGAGAGGGGACAGCATAGCGGCTGTGGTGAATGAGCAGACCAAATGTCTGAAACTGCCAAATCTGAATTTCGAGACCCACCATAGTGCATCGGATCTTCTGAACGACACTTTCAATTCTCAAGTCAAAACTTTTGAGCCATGTGATGCAGAGTACACCGATTACACTCCTTGCGAGGAGCAAAAGCGTGCAATGACCTTCCCTAGGGATCACATGATATATCGGGAGAGGCATTGCCCACCTGAAAACGAGAAGCTGTACTGTCTGATTCCAGCACCAAAGGGTTATGTTGCTCCTTTTCCGTGGCCAAAGAGCCGCGATTATGTTTCTTATGCCAATGTGCCACACAAGAGTCTTACGGTTGAAAAGGCCATCCAAAACTGGGTGCACTACGAGGGCAACGTTTTCAGGTTTCCTGGTGGTGGAACGCAGTTTCCTCAGGGTGCAGACAAGTATATAGAACAGCTTGCTTCTGTTATCCCAATTACCAAGGGGAAAGTGAGAACTGCACTCGACACTGGTTGTGGGGTATGTGAACGTCTTAGCGTTGAATACGCAAACATATGCTCAATGATAACCACATTGTTGTGCTATACACTTTAATTTTTCTTTGCTTTTTTCATAATTTTGTTTAGGTTGCCAGTTTAGGTGCTTACCTGTTGAAGAAAAATGTTTTGACTATGTCATTCGCTCCAAAAGATAATCATGAGGCACAAGTACAGTTTGCACTGGAGAGAGGCGTACCTGCATATATCGGTGTCCTTGGATCAATGAAGCTCTCATTTCCATCCCGAGTCTTTGACATGGCACATTGCTCGAGATGTTTAATTCCATGGAGCGGAAGTAGTAAGAACGCTTTTAGAACATTTCATGGTTGACTCATATGGTCTCCATAGAAATTCTGAACCTTTCGCTCTTGTTCTACAGACGGTATGTACATGATGGAAGTTGATAGGGTACTTAGGCCGGGTGGGTATTGGGTACTATCAGGCCCACCCATTGGTTGGAAGATTCACTACAAGGGATGGCAACGGACCAAAGACGATCTCCAGAGTGAGCAGAGAAAAATAGAACAATTCGCAGAACTTCTTTGCTGGAAGAAGATATCTGAGAAGGATGGTATTGCTATATGGAGAAAGACATTAAATGGCAAATCTTGCCCGAGGAAACAAGATAATTCAAAAGTTGCCAAGTGTGAGTTGACAAGCGAAAGTGATGTATGGTGAGTGTCATTCCATCTGCCACCCTCACAAAAAAGGAGTGAATCTTATCTGTACTGTTCTACCTTTGTATTCAATTTGATTTGTTTCATTACATATCTACCTACAGGTATAAGAAAATGGAAGCCTGTATAACTCCGCTTCCTGAGGTTAAAAGCGTGTCAGAGGTTGCTGGTGGTGAACTAGAGCCATTTCCCCAGAGGCTCAATGCAGTACCACCTCGGATAGCCCGTGGTTTTGTACCTGGGTTCTCAGTTCAAACATATCAGGAGGACAATAAACTCTGGCAGAAACATGTTAATGCTTACAAGAAAACCAATGACTTGCTTGATACTGGAAGGTACCGCAACATAATGGACATGAATGCAGGTCTTGGTAGCTTTGCCGCTGTACTGGAGTCTCCAAAGCTGTGGGTCATGAATGTCGTTCCGTTCATTGCAGATACTTCTACTTTAGGTGTAATCTATGAGCGAGGGTTAATAGGAATGTATCACGACTGGTATGTAAACTGCCGTATTGCTCTCCTGGTTTCATACTTTGGTTATCGCATTTTGTTTCTCACTTATGTTCGTTGTACATTGTTTCTACATTTTGGTAGCTTTGTTTTTTGCAACAGACCTTTTTACTTTTGCTGGTTCACAATGTGGGGAACTTCGCTTTTCTGTTATGAAGTGCATTTACTTCATGAACACTATAAAAAGGGTACTCATGTATTGTTGTGTGTGAAGATAGAAGGATGTCAATATAATAGTGTTCATGAAGTAAATGCACTTCATAACAGAAAAGCGAAGTTCCCCACATTGTGAACCAGCAAAAGTAAAAAGGTCTGTTGCAAAAAACAAAGCTACCAAAATGTAGAAACAATGTACAACGAACATAAGTGAGAAACAAAATGCGATAACCAAAGTATGAAACCAGGAGAGCAATACGGCAGTTTACATACCAGTCGTGATACATTCCTATTAACCCTCGCTCATAGATTACACCTAAAGTAGAAGTATCTGCAATGAACGGAACGACATTCATGACCCACAGCTTTGGAGACTCCAGTACAGCGGCAAAGCTACCAAGACCTGCATTCATGTCCATTATGTTGCGGTACCTTCCAGTATCAAGCAAGTCATTGGTTTTCTTGTAAGCATTAACATGTTTCTGCCAGAGTTTATTGTCCTCCTGATATGTTTGAACTGAGAACCCAGGTACAAAACCACGGGCTATCCGAGGTGGTACTGCATTGAGCCTCTGGGGAAATGGCTCTAGTTCACCACCAGCAACCTCTGACACGCTTTTAACCTCAGGAAGCGGAGTTATACAGGCTTCCATTTTCTTATACCTGTAGGTAGATATGTAATGAAACAAATCAAATTGAATACAAAGGTAGAACAGTACAGATAAGATTCACTCCTTTTTTGTGAGGGTGGCAGATGGAATGACACTCACCATACATCACTTTCGCTTGTCAACTCACACTTGGCAACTTTTGAATTATCTTGTTTCCTCGGGCAAGATTTGCCATTTAATGTCTTTCTCCATATAGCAATACCATCCTTCTCAGATATCTTCTTCCAGCAAAGAAGTTCTGCGAATTGTTCTATTTTTCTCTGCTCACTCTGGAGATCGTCTTTGGTCCGTTGCCATCCCTTGTAGTGAATCTTCCAACCAATGGGTGGGCCTGATAGTACCCAATACCCACCCGGCCTAAGTACCCTATCAACTTCCATCATGTACATACCGTCTGTAGAACAAGAGCGAAAGGTTCAGAATTTCTATGGAGACCATATGAGTCAACCATGAAATGTTCTAAAAGCGTTCTTACTACTTCCGCTCCATGGAATTAAACATCTCGAGCAATGTGCCATGTCAAAGACTCGGGATGGAAATGAGAGCTTCATTGATCCAAGGACACCGATATATGCAGGTACGCCTCTCTCCAGTGCAAACTGTACTTGTGCCTCATGATTATCTTTTGGAGCGAATGACATAGTCAAAACATTTTTCTTCAACAGGTAAGCACCTAAACTGGCAACCTAAACAAAATTATGAAAAAAGCAAAGAAAAATTAAAGTGTATAGCACAACAATGTGGTTATCATTGAGCATATGTTTGCGTATTCAACGCTAAGACGTTCACATACCCCACAACCAGTGTCGAGTGCAGTTCTCACTTTCCCCTTGGTAATTGGGATAACAGAAGCAAGCTGTTCTATATACTTGTCTGCACCCTGAGGAAACTGCGTTCCACCACCAGGAAACCTGAAAACGTTGCCCTCGTAGTGCACCCAGTTTTGGATGGCCTTTTCAACCGTAAGACTCTTGTGTGGCACATTGGCATAAGAAACATAATCGCGGCTCTTTGGCCACGGAAAAGGAGCAACATAACCCTTTGGTGCTGGAATCAGACAGTACAGCTTCTCGTTTTCAGGTGGGCAATGCCTCTCCCGATATATCATGTGATCCCTAGGGAAGGTCATTGCACGCTTTTGCTCCTCGCAAGGAGTGTAATCGGTGTACTCTGCATCACATGGCTCAAAAGTTTTGACTTGAGAATTGAAAGTGTCGTTCAGAAGATCCGATGCACTATGGTGGGTCTCGAAATTCAGATTTGGCAGTTTCAGACATTTGGTCTGCTCATTCACCACAGCCGCTATGCTGTCCCCTCTCCCAAAGCCACTTCTTTGCCATACACCAAGGAGGTAGAAGAAGGAACAGAGCCCAAATACCACAAGTACAATAGACGCGGTTCTGGTCTTGTTCTCGGTTAAACTCCGAGCCATACCACAACAGCCTAAAAGAATTATCATTAGCTTAAACTAAATGAATCCAGCAAGTTGCACTTCAGATTTTCAATAGAACTTACACATTACAATCAATGCATCAATAAATTTCCACACGAACTATAATAATTTATGAAGCAAATTTGGGCAAGACACGAATTATGTCTTGTCGTAACCTAGACGCTGCTCCTCAGTTAAGGGATTATTCTCTTTGCCCTGGTATTTTCTGTTTTTGAGGAAACATAACTATGTAAAATAACTTCTCAGTGTAGCAGCCCACCAACATTTGTTGGAATCATGCATTTAGCAAATGAACTGCCAAAGTACAAACTGTCTTTTGCACTAGAGTTGATTATGGTACCTCCCATTTGGCCCAACCAGATTTTGCATATTTTACCGACTGGCTAACAAAAAAGATTCTCCATTTAATGGTTATCTTTCTACAGAAGATTATAACATAAGTTCAGCAACCGTAAACTGAACCTAAGGTTCTTTGCAATTTGCTTTGCTTAATTAAGACAGGAGTCGATGCATCCGATGCATAACCCACCAAAATAAGATGGGCAGAAACAAATTGTTGGGCAGGCCAAGCTAAAAAGGAACTCGGAAATTTTCAAATTCTGAATCGTTGTTACTAATAAGTGCCCTCTGTTCCCCTTTGTTACAAGATCAAGTTAGTAGATATAAACAAAAGAAACTATACCAAAATACAGTTTCCCCATTAGACTAGTTTAGTTGTCCATTACAAAAGCTTGCACATATAAGACCACACACGAATTGAGTGAATTATTTATCTGTCAAATGGACATTTTAACAATGCCTTTGCATAAACTGTAAACAACAACAATGGCTTTGCATAAAATGTATTACCTCCGTCACAAATTACTTGTCTTAGATTTGTATTACCTCCGTCCCAAATCTAAGAAAAGTAATTCGGGACGGAGGGAGTGAAAAACAAGATCTTCAGTGGTTTATTCATGCTACCACAGTACCCATACCAATAGACAATGACCTAACTGAAAGAAATTGGGAGGGAATCAAAGAAACTTACCTGTACAGCTTACAGGGATTCAAGAAAAGTTGGAGAGGATCAGATTCAGAGAAGGAGCTGCGTCGCCGGCTTGCCGCTGCCACCAGCTTGTGGCTGCGTGGCCGCCCGCCGTGGGGGCGGGGGGACGGCTGACTCGCGTCGTCTGCGCTGCTGTGTGCCGGTGGGATGGTCGGCCGTGGGCGGCGGCCGATTTGTGCCGCTGCCGGCGGCGGCGCTGCGGGGTCCGGCGGCTGCTGTGTGTGACGATCCGGCGGGGGCGGCGGCGGGCGGCGGCTGCTAGGTCTTCTTCTTTTCCTGGGTGTTTTTTCTTTTGGAGAAATCTTTTCCTGCTGGCCTGTGCTGGTCAGATGGTGTGGGCTGGGCCTAGGTGGATTTGGTCTTTGCTCCAGCTCTGGGCGGGCCCTGGCCGAGGTCAGCTGTCACGTAGCTCCGCCAGGGCCCAAGATTCGAATAGATCACAACTGCATAAATTTGTTATTATTCTAAAAAAAACAGCATAAATTTTGTTCTAGAAAACCGTCACGGATTATATAGGAGATAAATCTGCATATTTTTGGAGACTAATAAGAGGACAATATTTCTCAGAACTGCAGTCTGAATCCCCGTTCAATTGACCACAGTGTGGAGCGGCTTATTCCATACCAGCTTATCCAGTTTTTGAATTTTTTCTAAAGTTTGCATATGTTAGTAACTCCCCTTGGCAAAGGAAATATCCTCCCTTCAAACAACAAATAAATTAAATGTTCATGCGCTAAATCAAAATCGTTGTTTCATTGTTAGTACATTATTACCGGCTATTGATTTTGTAATATTTATTAGTAGTAGTTTGTGCTTATTTTTATTGAAATGTTTACCCATTAACTAAGATGACCATGTATTTTCTTCCTAAAAATACTTACGTTGCAACTTGCAAGTGCATGTTAACTAGTAGTGAAGAAAATCAACAGCCTGGATAAAGTAAGAGGTATGAGTTTAGGACAAAACAACCATCAATCATGAGATCGAGAGTTGAATGAAATCAAGCCAGAAAAGGGGGGGAAAACGACCACTTCTTTGTTCAACAATCGAGTTAGGATCCAAAGGAAGGGGCTCAAATCCGCAACTCGTGTAGCCAGGGACGGATTGAGGGGGGGACGACCCCAACGACCGAGTCGTCCCTCGATAGGGATCGACTATTCTGTAATATTTCTGCCTAGGTACATGTAAGTAAACTGCTTCGCCCCCCCTATCTCCTCCCTCGACCTTGATAACTAACGTGAATCCTCAGCCCATATAACCTTTTTTTTTGAGAAATCCCCAGCCCATGTAACTTTTTTTTGAGAAATCCTCATCCCATCTAACTGATACAGCCCATCGTGAAAAGCAAAGAGGCACTGTTAGTTATTACCGCACTAAGCCACGTATCGATAGATGGATGCTAGTCTTCTGTTCGTTTCCACGCCGCTCCGCTCGAATCCCTCCATCGCGCCGCCATCAAGAAGTGGAGAAGGGAAAGGGGACGCCGGGACAGGCAGACGCCGTTGCGCCGATCCACGGCCACGCTGCTGGTTGCCGACAGCCCGGACACGCAGTTGAGCGGCAACAACTTAAAGAAAAAAAAGGTAATTTATGTTTACATCGGATTAGTTCATGCCTCTAATATAAACTATAAAAGTATAGTCATACAAACATCTTGATCCAAACACAAACGTGAAGAGGAAGAGGAAGAGAGTCGAATCATCAGTTATAAAGTTTCCAATTATTTATTTGTGCTTGTGTATACATGAAGAGGAAGAGAGCCGAATTGATTAACAATTTTTTCAAACAAGTTGATTCAAGTTCTCAACCATCCAAACATGATGTTGTGCAATCTTGTGAAGGGAACCAACCTAATCCTAACTGAGGCTAAAGACTTCCATGGATGCCGCCACGAGGTAAGCAATAATTATTTAATTTCAAACATTTAGAAGTTCTTAATACATTATATCTAATAATTATTCTCTATTGATTGCATCAGGTGGTTAATGTTTCAAGCATCTCTCTTTAGAGGAAATGGTGAATAACAGGATGCCAAGAACCAAGGTAATAACCGGCCCTTAATTTAATTGATATGCAAGCTCCTAATAAGAAATTATGCAACTAATAAAATTTCATAGATTACCTCATGTCGTTGTTGTCTATCTATCAGTGCTCAGATTTGCATCTCTTTTTCCTCTTATCACTATAACATGTTGGTTAATTCTGTTAAGAAATTAGTGGAAAGCAGGTAACCTAGGGGAAAAAGTCTCTTATGCCATTGTCTTTGCCCCCCCTATGGTCAAAACCTGGCTCCGTCCCTGCGTGTAGCTATAACTACAGATCAAAACCTAAATGCTTGCAATACAGAATGGATACCTCAGTTCATCTCTTGAAGCTCTTCTTCTGGCTTTCTCTTTCAGACGTCACTAGCCTCTGAGGCTCGGGCACAGTGAAGGCGAAGAGCTGCTCACGAGAGGGATTGGAATCTCTTTCCTCGTAGCAACTTCAATGCGTTGACCCATTTCATCCGCGCGTGTTCATTTGGATCGTCGCGGACAAAAAAGTTGGCCCAACACGCTGACCCAAACGGACGGGCGTCCGCTTTTCGTCCGTCATTTGGATCGTCGCGGACAAAAAAGTTGGCCCAACACGCTGACCCAAACGGACGGGCGTCCGCTTTTCGCTCCACCTGCCGACCCATTCGCGGCTAAATTTGAGTTCATTTGAATCGGCACAAATAAACGACGCGGCGCGCACCTACTCCTCCCTCTGACCCGCCAGTCGGTGGCACAACGACCACCATTTCCCTCCACTTTCCCAAAACCCTCCCGCCCGCTGGCGCTCCCAGACATGGAGGACGCGCCGACCCTCGATCCCGCCACCAGCCTCGCCTCATCCGGCCTCACCTCCGTCCCTCCGCCAAAGGCAAGCCCCGCCCGCAAGACCGCCGCGCCACCCAAGAAAAGAAGAAGCAGATGGCCGAAGAGCGGGGCCGGGCCGTGCGTTCGGCCAAGAGGAAGGGCCGAAGGCCCGCGCGGGCCGCGCGGGACGAAGCGGCGGCCGTCGCCACCCTCATCACCGCCGCACAGCAGGAGGAAACCAACGCCCAAGTCACCAGGGCAACGAGGGAGGCCCTGATCTACCTAAAGTTGAACCCTGGCCAGCATGGGCTCGTTGGCATTTCCTCAGAAGATGCTGCCAAAGTCGTCGCGCGCGTCCGCCACACAGCCGATTCCCGGCTTCTACGTCTACCCCCAAGCCTCCCGCTGCCCCGGGGGATGCTCGTCGGAGGGCAGCCGGAGGGCGCCACCCACGCCCGCCTCGTGGCCATCGACCTCAACGCCACGCGGTGGCCGATGCATCACGAGGAAACGCCCGCGGGGATGCCAGCCGACATGCTCCACGGAGCCCGCAACCTGTTCGACAGAATGCCGACAGCCGCCGCCGACGAAACGACCAAGCGTTCATTATTGAGAACATCATCTTCGAAGGTGGTGTAGTGGCTGCTGCCTCCGCTGGTGGTGCCGTCGCGGCTGCCTACGATCCCGAGGAGACCCAAATCCTGACGGCCTAGCGCCATTCACGCTGGCCACCTATGATCAAGCTGGCATGGATGACGCCTTCATGCATGATCAGGTCGGCCTGGGCAGTTCCCACTTGACCACGAGTTCCCGGAGGACTACGGCCTCGAGGAAGAGGATAAAATGGACTTCGACGGGGAGCCTTTGTTCGAGGATGAGCTCGCCAACCAAGCCGGGGTGAAGTCGAAGGCAAGAGCAAGCGGACGAAGGCATACACGCCGTCCGAGGACAAACTCCTTTGTGAGTGTTGGAGGGACATTAGGCAAGACTCCAAGGTCGGTGCCGAACAAAAGGCATCAACCTTTTGGTTTCTGTTCATCGTGAGTACCATGAACGCAAGAAGTTTGCGACGTATCAAATGCAAAGGTAGCGTGGGTGGGTGTCCCTCTCGAAGCGATGGAGGGTGATGCAACAAGAGTGCAACAAGTTTTGTGCCACCCTTGAGAGCATCAAGGCACGCCCCGTGAGCGGCATCAGCATGAAAGGTATCGTATACATGCGCCCCTCTTCGTCTTCGTTTCCGTTAAGCTTCCATGTCCATTTGCATGCCCATTTGCCCATATGCTTGCATGCTATTCATTTGTAGGCATTCCAATCTTTGGAGGCATTCAAGGTCCAACATGAGGGCAAGTCCTTCAACCTCTCCCATTGTTGGATGGTCATCAATGAGGAGGAGAAGTTCAAGGTGCAATATGCTGTCATCATGGCATGTGGGGGGAAGGAAGCCGTGGAGGAGCCTGGTGAGGGAGAAAAGCCACGGCCGTGGGGGAAGACAAACTCCAAGAAGGAGGACAAGCGCGATGCGGTGTCGATTGCCTTGCTTGCAACCATGGAGGGCATGATGAGCAAGATGGACACAAGGGAGGAGAAGCGTCGGCAAGACAAGGAGGAGCAAATGAACACCTTCATGGAGATCCAAAGGAGGAGGATTGAGCTCGATGCGGAGAAGCAAGGCAAGATGCTTGAGATGGAGGTGAAGAAGCAAGCCAAGATGCTTGAGATCGAGGCCCCCAATGCCGAGACCGAGGCGAAAGAAGTGTTGCTGGCTAGCATGATGACGAGGGTGGAGATCATGAAGGTGGACCTGAACACCGTGTCGCCGAGGAAGAGGCCATGGTTCGAGAAGATGCAGGCCAACATGCTCAAGTTTGTTGACGAGTGATCTATGGCGGAGAGTGCCATCCTTTTTTTATGCCGGCAAGTGTGCTGACATGACCATGCCCGAGATGGCGTGGTCGAATTCTCGTATCTTTTGATGTGCTGGCATGTGTGTCAGCCGCTGGCAAGTGCGCCGGCATGAACTGTGTGGTGCTTTTTTCTTGCTAGCCGCTGGCATGACACTGGCATGAGCTTTGGGGGATGGCATGGCCCCTGGCATGATCTATGGCTGCGGGCCTTTTTAATTTATGCATGGAAATGAAATGGCTCGCGCGCTTTGGGTGCATGGCCGACCCAAAACAAAAAGAAGGCAGACGTCGAGCGGGCGGCCGACTCAAGCGGACGAAAAGCGGACAAAGTGCGCGTCCATTTGGGACGCACGTTGGAGTTGCTCTTAGTACCTTTAGGCAAAACGGGCAGACCCAAGGGTGCTATCTATGTGGTGTTGTTTTGGATTGGATACTTGGAGGGCATGGATTTTCTACCGCAGTTTGTTGCTCAACTTTAACTAGAAGCAATTATGCGCTTTGCCACGCCGACTAATCATTATGTTGATGTATTGGCTAGTGGTTGCAAGTTGTGATTGTCCACACGAATTTTACAAGATATATATCTAGAGACATTTACATTGCTTCTCAAACATGAAAAGTGTAATTTTCGGTGTGCCTATAAGTGAATAATAACATTGCAAGGTTTTAACATGCTATCTAGTGCCACAATGTAAAATACAGAAATAGCAGTGACAATCTACGCAGGAGGAGAGGAATGTGCATTGTAAGAGAAATGCCTATTTTGCCAACACGGATTAACTGAGCTCGAGCTCATATGAGCTCGGTTGAACAGAAAAAACAGAAAAAATGAAAAATATTCTGAAAATTCTGAAGAAGAAAAAATGTGGCAAAATTTGACATTAATTTGTGGAAAGTCGTGGCAAAAAAACCAAATCAGCACTCCAAAAATAACTTTTTTGGAGCATCGACTCTTTTTATGCCACAACTTCAACGAATATCATTTCATGATGAAACTTTGCAAGCATGGAAAACATTTGTCAAAGTTTGTCACCAAAAAAATTCAGAATGCTTTTTATTTTTTTTCCGGACACTTTCGCTATTTCTCTCAAAATAAATAAATAGAGAAAGAGGTTCAACTTAAAAAGAATTAAATGCGGTGAACAAATAGATGTTTATTTGGTCATAAACTCGTAATACTTGTAACACCCCAAAAATTTGGTTTTGATTTTTTATCAACTTCTTTATTTGATTTAAAGAAGGTCACTTGAATTTTTAAAAAAAGGGGCTCATCTTCTCAAATCTTTTTATGACAAATGTTTTCATGAGTTCTTCCCGAATCTTGATTTTTGGTCTTGAAGATTTTTCATCTTGTGTTGGCTCAACACAAATAATTTTGGAAGGTTTTTACAATTCCTTTTTATTAAAAATAATTCCTATAAATTATGAATTTTATTCTTCCCCATTCAAAAATTACTCTCTTGCCATGACCTATGTTGAAAACTTTCTTCCAAAACCCACCTCCCTACTTTGGGTCAAGTCAAGCATCAAGTCCAGCAAAGTTCAATTTCCCCTAGATTTTAATTCTATTTATTTTAAACTCAAAATCTTTTTCCTGCCATTTATTTGGACCTTAGTGATTTATCAAAGGAACTACTAGATTTCCTTTGAATTTGGTTCCAAATAAATTTCTCTGGCTAGTCCTTAGTGTCCTCAACCGAGATCCATCAAGATCTGCTAGTCCACAGTACAAATTTTTCAAAATTTGCTTGTTGCAAGTTTGGACCAGATTTGCCATTTTTGGTGAATTTCATTCCTTTTCCAAAAATTCTGAGATAATTCAGGCAGTCTCCAGATGCATCAAGAGATCACTTCACCAAGTTTCAATCTAGAAGAATTTTCCCACGTGCATAAATCATTTCGTCAAACAGGTGGCCGGCACTGTTCCTGTCAAGTTTCAGAAGTTCAGTGTTGGGTTCAGTCGTCAGTGTCGTTTTCATTCAGGGCTCTTCGTCAATCTCGCTCAGTAGCTGCCTTGGATCGTTGCTCACTGCTCCTTCTTCTTTATCCAATGCGTCGCACGGTTGTTTGGCCAGTCGCGAGCGTCAGGTGACGACGTGTCACGTCAACTCCGGCGTCTTCCGCGGTGGCAGAACCGCCGTGGCGACCAGCCAGGGGCCAGCCCTGCAGTACGGCACCGTCCAGCGCTGCCCACACCACCAGGAGCCTCCGCGTGGCCGTCCTCTTCCTTGTGCGTGCTGCAGAACCGCCGCCGTGGCCTGAGAGGCGCAGAGCGCGCTCTCTGCCGCCGACGAGCCCGTGAGCTCCGCTCCGTCGAGGCCACGGGAGCAGGCCAAATCCAATCAAGCTTAGCTGTTGAATGGAACCAGTGAACCAATCCGAAGGTGCCCAATCACCTAAACCTCCAGCCCGACCACTGCCTCGCCGTAATCGCTCGCCGGAGTGATCCCGTTCTTGGCAACCGCCTCGGGCCGGCTATAAATAGAGGCCTCGAGCTCGCCTTCTACCCAGCACCACCCCTCCACCTCACCAGAGCCGCGCCCAGCCGCTAGAAGGACCTCGAGGAGGCCTTCTTCCCCAACTCCGGCTGCCACGACCCGCTCTGGTAGCCAGCTTGATTCACTCGATTTCTTGCATAGCTCTAGCTCAAATTGGGGAGGAACCTCCTAGTGCACCCACTCCCCTAACCGGCGCTTCAATTTGGCGCTTGCAGCTCTCTTCAGAGGGATCCATCCTTGACCGAACCGCCGTCCGCCGGAGTGGAAGCCGTCGCCGGTGTGGTGCTCGCCAATGACCAAATCCACCACCCACCGACGTGGAATTGTCCCGTGAGTGCAACCATACCCTTGCCCTCCACTGGATCGCCGTCGATCGTCGCCGGCGATCATCGTTTGCTTCGGCCGGCGGTGGGATTTTAAACCTGACATGCGGGACCCCCTCGTCAGCCTCTCCTCTTTTATTCGAAACGTTTTCTGAAAGCGCCTTCGGGCAAAGTATGTTTTCCCTTTGGGTTGGCGTATTTCCAACCGAAACGTTTTCTATTTTTTTAAACTAGCCCCTGGAAAGTTTATGTTTCATCACAGATTAGTCCCTGGACTAAAACCTTAATAACTTTTAAACAGAAGATGATTTTGAGTTGATTCTTTTTCTGTCATCTTTATTTTCCTATCTAGTTTTTTTACCATATTTATTTGAAAAATATTTGGAACAATTTTTATGCACGCACGCTATTTACCTTAGTATCCGATTTCTTTTATAACGTAGATACCGGAGGAGGTGACGGAGCCGCAAACTTCGCCGAGCTAGACTCCGACTACTCTGAACCAGGCAAGCATGTTTGAACCTTTGATATGATGAGTGTTTTTCATGATTTCTTAAGTGGTTTTCTCATGAAATGTTTATATAAGCATTTGTGAATGTTATATTTCATGCAAGCAAGCTGCAAGTGAGCTTCGAAATTCGATGTGTTCATATGACAGTGAGATAACCTGATCATGTGGTGGCATGATAGGTTGCAAGTGGGTATTGTTGAAGCATGCCAGTTTTATATCAACTGTTTAACTCCAGTATTAACGTGGATCAAGTCTTGTTCCCGTTCGTCCCCTTCCGTGCTACCACATATTTTCTGCAAAGAATACGGTTTAGTAAGTTGCAAACCTCTTTCCTTGTACACACCAAATAGAGGGGCCGTGATGAGGGTTCCATGGCCCTGGATTAAAGCCCGTCATCCGGTCAGGGGGCATGGGTGTTTTCCGGTTGGGACTGAGAGTGGGGCACCCCTTAGAGCGCGCGATATAAATTTGATCCCATGCTATTCGAGGTTGTAGCCTCCCCGTCTTAAAGTTTTTCTTGAACATTGCCTAGGGTGGTTCCTGGCAGCGGAATGTGGAATGGGTGTGTACTGGTTAGATGTGTTTCTCCTAAAATACCGTAAACGGAACTAGTCCTTTGTGACTACTGAAATCCGTTGGCTGTGGTTAAAGAGTACAAACTCTGCAGAGTCAAAATCATTCGAGTAACCATGTCCATGGTTAAGGACTTTGACCAACATATTAGTGTCAATCTCAGTATCAGTGTCAGTCTCCATAGAATAAGCATGAAACTGAGAGTGGTAAACCCGGCGAATGTTATTCCTGTGGATGGACTAACCAGTTTATTATCATGTACCGAGTATTCCGTGGAATGATGTTACCTTCATGAGCTACTTGAATTCGAATGATGAGATATAAGCCCTTTATGTGATGTCGCTCAGACGTCCGACTGTGCATTCTTGTTATTTACTTTGATATAAGCCCTTTATGTGATGTCTCTTAGACGTCCGACTGTGGCATTCATTTATTTACTTTGATATAAGCCATTATGTGATGTCGCTCAGATGTCCGACTGTGGCATTCTTGTTATTTACTTTTGATATAAGCCATTTATGTGATGTCGCTCAGATGTCCGACTACGGCATCCTTGTTATTTACTTTCATTATAAGCCCTTTTCAAGATGTCACTTAGACGTCCGACTGTGGCACGTACTGTCATTTACGTTTCAATATAAGCCCTTTATGTGGTGTCACCCTGACGCCCGACTGCGGCATGTTAAGTTATTTTTCCTTTCGAGGCGTCGCTTCAGACACCCGATCGGTCTTCAACTATTTTATTGCGATTTCGGGAGGACTACCGCCTGACTTCCTTTTTATTTAACATGCAGTGCAAATTTATTATCTGAGTGCGCATTACTAGTCTGCTCATTTGCATCATGTTTGCATTCGTTATATCTTATGTCCAAATTGTCTTGCGAGTACATTCAAAGTACTCACCTGGCTTGTTGATTTGGCCAGATGTTGACGAAGGCGATCTTATGGATGAAGAGTACGATAGCGAGTCTGACGCCTAGAGGAGTCCCAGTCAGTCATGTGCGATCCTGGAGTTGGTCACTTGTATTATATACACTTCCGCTATCCTAATAAAATTATCGAGCCTCACTCCGGCGCTTGATGAGCTGTAAGATTTTGGAGTCATGTCACCCACTTCACTGTGACATATCCACCACCACTTTTATTACGAGTCAGTAGTTATGCCACCATACCCTTTGTGTCATATCCGCCTTTATGTATAATATCGGCGTGCTTGTAATAAATTGTTGAGCAGCCTCAGCTCAACCTTGTATAATATTTAGTACTTCTGGATTTCTGTATCAAGGATTTGTCTACCAGTAAGGAGGATTCTTCTATACTGGTTTGATATAATGGTCGGTTTTTCAATAAATATTTTATTGGAAAATCGGTCCTGACAACCTTGGTATCAGAGCCAGGCTGACTATAGGAAGCCACTAGGTGCGATCACTAATCGGTTATTAGCGTAATAAGTGCTATTTTAACATTTTGCAAATGTAGCAACTTTCTATTAGTCATCATAAATTTATGATTTAACTATTCAGAATTTTTGTCTACCTTTGTAGATGGCTGGCAGCGACTGTGAGTCACAGGTGTTTGCCAATGTACCTGAGGGGTTTATCAAGCTTCTCGTCTTCATCACCAAGGTCGCGATCGGGCCATCGGCTCGTCCGGAGTTCACACTCTACCAGCACAAGATCAACGACAGCGTGTCTATGCACCAGGCCGCGGTGCAATTCAAGGGAGGACGTTCTGAGTCACGCCACTTCCGATTTGTGGGAATGACCATGCCTACGGAGAGGCATGCCATGCAGATGACTGCCCGTGAGGCGATAGCTAGTCTCCGGGATGCCCTCCCTTCGATGAAGGCTCATCGCTACCGCTACCTCCCTTGCCACGTGCCATACACTTGTCACTATGCGTTCGCTTGCGCTAGGGGGAGAGAGTTGAGGCTATTGAAATATTGGTTGAGTATCTCAAAGCTCTTGAGGCAGCTTTTGATAACCTCGTGGATGACTTTGTGGCTGCTCGTATGGACTTAGTTCAGGGTTGTTCCGCCAACAGGAGGGAGCTCCTCCATACAGCACCACCACTGACTTACGTCTCGTCCTCAGCGTCCTATACACCTGTCATCTTAGCCACCGCTCGCCGCCTGCCTACCACTGAAGAGTTTGACCAAGTCATTGCTCCTACTCCAGTCAGTGCTGCACCACCTGCCGCACCCGCACCAGATCCTCAACCCACTACTTCGGCCTGGAGCCATTAGTGAGGACAGAGGTTGAGTCTCCAGCATCACTGGGTCTTACCCTCGGCAGGCCGAGGGAAGTTTTTACCATCTCTGACTGAGTGCGCCTAGCAGCCGTGTGATGTACCAGCTTGTATGATATGTTTATATGTATATAGGTTTGGTGAGAAGTAGTTTGTGTGCGCATCATGTAGGAACTCGGAGAAGTGCACTAGCCTAAATAACATGTCAGGAATGTGTACGCACATCCTGAGTGATGTATTGTATAATTATGACTTGCGTGTAAGATATGTACTGAGCGGTCCTTCCCCATGCGCAATCAAGTATTTTCTTGAAAAAACTTGGAGTTTTTTTTAAAATCCCGCCTTTGTAAAATTATTTATTTTCGCCACTCAGTTTTTTTCATGAATTCTGCAAAAATACCCCAGAGTGGAAAATGCCTCGTCCCTGGACTCGTTCCATGCCAAGTCCGCCGGAAGAAAATTATGGTACCCTGACAAGTAACAATTTCACACGGGGGCAGTCAAGTCAGCAAGGCAGTGAAGCAGCATTTTCTCAAGTATGCCGCCCTTATGAGCAAAGCCAGCAACAACATCAAGAAATGATGAACCATGTTATCAATATGGGAAATCATCGTGAACCATATCAGCAGCATTCCAAATTGTCTGAACTACAAAAGACACGTCCCCCAACGTTCTCTCACACTGATAGACCTCTTGAGGCCGATGCTTGGCTTCGAGACATTGAAAGGAAGTTAATTTATTGCACAATGTTCGGACCGTGAGAAGGTACTTTATGCACCTCACTACCTCACTGGAGCAGCTGCATCATGGTTGGAAAATTTCCTACACATGCACCCCAAGAAAAATAACATCACCTGGGAAGAATTTAAAGAAGGTTTTCATGGGGCGCACATTCCCAGAAGCATTATGAGGATTAAGAAAAGGGAGTTTGATGACCTCAAGCAAAGAAGCATGACAGTGACTGAGTACAATAGTTAGTTTGCTCAATTATCTCGTTATGCCAATGAAGAGCACATGACTGAAAATAAAAAGATGGAAACATTTCTGGACGGTCTGGCACTAGCACTTAAATGCCAGCTGGTCGTACACATCTTTCCGGATCTCAAAACACTTGTGGACAAAGCTATTACATTGGAAAATGAGCGCCACAGCTTGGAGGATTTTTGCAAGCGCAAAAGGGACAAGACTACTCATGCTTGCAACAACCGGAACAAGATTGATTTTCAAAAAATTGGAGCGAAAAAATCCACAACCATTGTTCCACGCCCAAGCAAAAAATTTCATGCAAGAGACAAGGATTTTACATATCACCCAGGCGTTACTTGCTACGCTTGTGGAGAGGAAGGACACTATGCCAAACAGTGCCCAAAGCCAAGAAACTCGGCCCCCAAGCCGAACAACAGTGGAAATAATTCAACACCCAAGCGTAACAACTTCAACCCCAATAACAATCACAAGAAGGGTCACTTGAACCATGTGACCAAGGAGAAAGCACAGAATGCCCCGGATTCGTACTCGGTACGTTCCCTGTCAACACAATACATGCCACGGTTTTGTTTGATTCTGGAGCTTCTCACTCGTTCATTTCAAAGAAATTTGCTTTGCAACATGATTTTTCGATGCTTCCCTTGGAAAAATCCATGACCATCAAGTCCCCCGGGATTAAGCAAATCACTCAGAGTTACTGCCAAGGTGTGGTTATTGAGATTGAGGGACTAACGTTTCAGGCAAACCTCATTGTATTGGAAAATAAGGGACTGGATGTTATCCTAGGAATGAACTGGTTGACCACCAACAAGGGATTTATCGACTGCTTCAATCGGACTGTAATTCTTACTCATCATCACGGGAAGACGATAAAAATTGCAGCTCAAGAAAGACCAATATCACGGCAACCAAGGTTGAACAAGGTGGACATTTCACAGTTAAGAAAAGTTCCAGTGGTGTGTGAGTTCCCTGACGTATTTCCCGAAGAACTACCAGGCATGCCACCAGACCGGGAAATAGAGTTCATCATTGAACTAGCACCTGGAACCACCCCCATTTACAAGAAACCCTATAGAATGGCACCCTCCGAGTTGGTAGAATTAAAGAAGCAAATAAAAGAATTACTGGACAAAGGATTTATACGGGCCAGCTCCTCACCTTGGGGTTCACCAGTATTATTTGCCAAAAAAAGGATGGGACACTGAGATTATGTATAGACTATCGAGCACTCAACATGGTCACCATCAAAAACAAATATCTGATGCCACGGATAAATGATTTATTTGACCAGCTCGCACAAGCCAAGGTTTTCTCAAAAATTGATTTAAGGTCGGGGTATCATCAATTAAAAATACGGACAGAAGATATCCCTAAGACAGCATTCACCTCCAGATACGGATTATATGAATTTACAGTAATGCCGTTTGGACTGACAAACGCCCCCGCATATTTTGTCCACCTCATGAACAAAATGTTTATGAAATTTATGGACAAATTTGTTGTGGTGTTCATTGATGATATTCTGGTATACTCTAAGACACCAGAAGAACATGCTGAACATCTCAGAATTGTACTGGGAGAATTAAAGAAACATCAATTATACACCAAATTCAGCAAATGTGAATTTTGGTTAAGACAGGTTGGTTTTCTAGGCCACGTATTGACCCAAGAAGGTGTTGCCGTGGACCCAGAAAAAGTCAAGGCCGTACTTGGCTGGAAACCACCAGCCAACGTAACAGATGTACGAAGTTTCCTGGGGATGGCTGGATATTACCGAAGGTTTATTGAGGGGTTCTCCACTATAGCAAAACCAATGACACAGTTGCTCAAGAAGGATAAGAAATTTGTATGGACTCAAGCTTGCGAGAAAAGTTTCCAAGAACTCAAAAGAAAATCAACAACAGCACCAGTATTGGTTGTACCAGACATACACAAAAGTTTTGAAGTATATTGTAACGCATTCCGGAAGGGCCTCGGATGCGTACTAATGCAAGAAGGCAAAGTAGTCGCATACGCTTCCAGGCAACTACGAAAGCATGAAGAAAATTATCCTACTCATGACTTGGAATTGGCAGCAGTCATTCATGCACTCAAAGAGTGGATGCACTTTTTGCTTGGAAATCGTTGTGAAATATATACGGACCATAAAAGCATCAAATATATTTTCACACAACCAGAACTCAATTTACGACAATGGCGCTGGTTGGAATTAGTGAAAGATTATGATCTTGGCATTCACTACCATCCATGAAAGGCGAATGTAGTGGCAGATGCTCTTAGTTGAAACCCCAGCTCGGGCAACGACAGTCTACAGAACTTGAGACCTGAATTTCAGCAAGAGTTCGCCAAACTCAACTTGGTGATGGTCACTGAAGGCAATGTGTCAAATTTGGAAATACAGCCCACCCTAATGGAACAGATTAAGAAGGCTCGGCATGGACACCCCAGCATCGAAGGCATAAAAAGAAAAGTGAGTCTGGGCAAGCCTTCAGAATTCGTCGTAGACGATAAGGGAATATTATGGTACGGAGACAGACTTTGCGTACCAAATATAGAGGACCTCAAATAGCAAATTCTAGCCGAAGGCCACACCGCTCCATATTCAATCCACCCTGGAGGAACCAAAATGTACAAGGGCATGCAGGAAAATTTTTGGTGGCACGGTATGAAGAGGGATATAGCCACATTCATTGCATGTTGTGATTCATGTCAGCGCATTAAAGCCGAGCACCAAAAACCAGCAGGACTATTACAGCCAAACAGGATACCCGAGTGGAAGTGGGACTAAATTGGAATGGATTTTATTGTCGGACTACCTCGGTCACGACACGGAAATGATGCCATATGGGTCATCACAGATAGAATAACTAAGGTGGCACATTTCATCCCACTAAAGACAACCCACACCACTCAGAAGCTTGCCAAACTTTATCTCTCCCGTATAGTTTGTCTGCATGGAATTCCAAAGACTATAATATCCGACAGAGGCACTCAATTCATCTCTAGATTTTGGGATCATTTACAACAAGCTCTGGGAACTCAACTAGTATTCAGTACAGCATACCACCCCCAGACTGGAGGACAAACTGAACGTGTGAACCAAATTGTAGAGGACATACTAAGAGCATGTGTTCTCACCTATGGAACCAGTTGGGAAGAAAGCTTGCCGTATGCCGAGTTCGCATACAACAACAGTTATCAAGCCAGTCTACAAATGACACCTTTTGAAGCCTTGTACGGGCGAAGATGCCGTACCCCATTAAATTGGTCAGAAACAGGAGACAGTCGTATCTTCGGCCCAGACATGCTCAAGGAAGCCGAGGAGAAAGTTAGACTAATCAGGGATCGACTCAAGACAGCCCGAGCCGACACAAAAGTTATTACGATCAAAAACATCGTGAAGTCAGCTTTGAACCCGGTGAATATGTGTATCTACGAGTATCTCCTATGAGGGGCCTGCAACGATTCAAAGTTAAAGGAAAGCTAGCACCACGGTTTATTGGACCCTTCTGTGTGATTGCACGAAGAGGCACAGTGGCCTACCAGCTAGACCTACCCGAAGAACTGTCAGACGTCCACGACGTGTTCCACGTCTCACAGAGGAAATGTGTAAGCAACCCAGAAAAGCATGTATCTCACGAGAACATTGACATGCAACCAGACCTCACCTACACGGAACGTCAATAAAAATATTGGAGGAGTCTGAAAGAAGGACCCGTCAGAAAACAATTAAGTTTTTCAAGGTCCAGTGGAGTAATCACACCGAGGATGAAGCAACATGGGAAAGAGAGGATTTCCTTCGGGCAGTACCCACACCTATTTGAGGATCAGCTGAAATCTCGGGGACGAGATTTTTCCTAAGGGGGTAGGTGTTGTAACACTCCAAAAATTTTTGATTTGGTTTTTATCAAATTCTTTATTTGATTTAAAGAAGGTCACTTGAATTTTTCAAAAAAAGGGGCTCATCTTCTCAAATCTTTTTATGACAAATATTATGAGTTCTTCCCAATCTTGATTTTTGGATCTTGAAGATTTTTCATCTTGTGTTGGCTCAACACAAATAATTTTGGAAGGTTTTTACAATTCCTTTTTATTAAAAAGAATTCCTATAAATTATGAATTTTATTCTTCCCCATTCAAAAATTACTCTCTTGCCATGACCTATGTTGAAAACTTTCTTCCAAAACCCACCTCCCCACTTTGGGTCAAGTCAAGCATCAAGTCCAGCAAAGTTCAACTTCCCCTAGATTTTAATTCTATTTATTTTAAACTCAAAATCTTTTTCTGCCATTTATTTGGACCTTAGTGATTTACAAAGGAACTACTAGATTTCCTTTGAGTTTTGGTTCCAAATAAATTCCTCTGGCTAGTCCTTAGTGTCCTCTACCTAGATCCATCAAGATCTACTAGTCCACAGTACAAATTTTTCAAAATTTGCTTGCTGCAAGTTTGGACCAAATTTGCCATTTTTGGTGAATTTCATTCTTTTTCTTTTCCAAAAATTATAAGATAATTCAGGTAGCCTCCAGATGCATCAAGAGATCACTTCACCAAGTTTCAGCTCTAGAAGAATTTTTCACGTGCATAAATCATTTCGTCGAACAGGTGGCCGACACTGTTCCTGTCAAGTTTCAGAAGTTCAGTGTTGGGTTCAGTCGTCAGTGTCGTTTTTGTCAGGGCTCTTCGTCAATCTCACCAGTAGCTACCTTGGATCATTTCTCACTGCTCCTTCTTCTTATCCAATGCACCGCACGGTTGTTTGGCCAGTCGCGAGCGTCGGTGGAGACGTGTCACGTCAACTCCGGTGTCTTCCGCGGTGGCAGAACCGCCATGGCGACCAGCAGGGGCCAGCCCTGCAGTACGGCGATGTCCAGCATAGCCCACACCACCAGGAGCCTCCTCGTGGTCGTCCTCTTCCCTGTGCGTGCTACAGAACAGTCGCCGTGGCCTGAGAGGCGCAGAGCGCGTTCTCTGCCACCGACGAGCCCGTGAGCTCTGTTCTGTCGAGGGCACGGGAGCAGGCAAAATCTGATCAAGCTTAGTTGTTGAATGGAACTAGTGAACCAATCCTAAGGTGCCCAGTCACCTAAACCTCCAGCCCGACCACTGCCTCACTGTAATCGCGCGCCGGAGTGATCCCGTTCTCGGCAACCGCCTTGGGCCGGCTATAAATAGAGGCCCCGAGCTCGCCTTCAACCGCACGCACCACTCCTCCACCTCACCAGAGCCACGCCCAGCCGCTAGAAGGACCTCGAGGAGGCCTTCTTCCCCAACTCCGGCCGCCACGACCCGCTCTGGTAGCCAGCTTGATTCACTCGATTCCTTGCATAGCTCTAGCTCAAACTTGGGGAGGAACCCTCCTAGTGCACCCACTCCCCTAACCCGCGCTTCAATTTGGCGTTTGCAGCTCTCTTCGAGGGATCCATCCTCGACCGAACCGCCGTCCGCCGAGTGGAAGCGCCGTCGGCATGGTGCTCGCCGACGACCAAATCCACCACCCACCGACGCGGAATTGTCCCGTGAGTGCAACCATACCCTTGCCCTCCTCTGGATCGCGTCGATCGATCGCCGGCGATCATCGTTTGCTTCGGCCGGCGGTGGGATTTTAAACCTGACATGCGGACCCCCTCGTCAGCCTCTCCTCTTTTATTCGAAACGTTTTCTGAAAGCGCCTTCGGGCAAAGTACGTTTTCCCTTTGGGTTGGCGTATTTCCAACCGAAACGTTTTCTGTTTTTTTAAACTAGCCCCTGGAAAGTTTCTGTTTCATCACAGATTAGTCCCTGGACTAAAACCTTAATTACTTTTAAACAGAAGATGATTTTGAGTTGATTCTTTTTCTGTCATCTTTATTTTTCTATCTAGTTTTTTATCATATTTATTTGAAAAATATTTGGAACAATTTTTATGCACGCACGGTATTTACGTTAGTATCCGATTTCTTTTATAACCGTAGATACCGAAGGAGGTGACGGAGCCGCAAACTTCGCCGAGCTAGACTCCGACTACTCCGAACCAGGCAAGCATGTTTGAACCTTTGATATGATGAGTGTTTTTCATGATTGCTTAAGTGTTTTCTCATTGACATGTTTATATAAGCATTTGTGAATGTTATATTTCATGCAAGCAAGCTGCAGTGAGCTTCGAAATTCGATGTGTTCATATGATGGTGAGATAACCTGATCATGTGGTGGCATGATAGGTTGCAAGCTGGTATTGTTGAAGCATGCCAGTTTTATATCAACTGTTTAACCCAGTATTAACGTGGATCAAGTCTTGTTCCCGATTCGTCCCCTTCCGTGCTACCACATGTTTTCTGCAAAGAATACGGTTTAGTAAGTTGCAAACCTCTTTCCTTGTACACACCAAATAGAGGGGCCGTGATGAGGGTTCCATGGCCCTGGATTAAAGCCCGTCATCCGGTCAGGGGGCATGGGTGTTTCCGGTTGGGACCGAGAGGGGGGCACCCCTTAGAGCGCGCGATATAAATTTGATCCCATGCTATTCGAGGTTGTAGCCTCCCCGTCTTAGAGTTTTTCTTGAACGTTGCCTAGGGTGATTCCTGGCAGCGGAATGTGGAATGGGTGTGTACTGGTTAGATGTGTTTCTCCTAAAATACCGTAAACGGAACTAGTCCTTTGTGACTACTGAAATCCGTTGGCTGTGGTTAAAGAGTACAAACTCTGCAGAGTCAAAACCATTCGAGTAACCATGTCCATGGTCAAGGACTTTGATCAACATATTAGTGTCAATCTCAGTATCAGTCTCAGTGTCAGTCTCAGTGATAGTCTCCGGAGAATAAGCATGAAACTGAGAGTGGTAAACCCGGCTGAATGTTATTCCTGTGGATGGACTAACCAGTTTATTATCATGTACCGAGTATTCCGTGGAATGATGTTACCTTCATGAGCTACTTGAATTCGAATGATGAGATATAAGCCCTTTATGTGATGTCGCTCAGACGTCCGACTGTGGCATTCTTGTTATTTTTTGATATAAGCCCTTTATGTGATGTCGCTTAGACGTCCGACTGTGGCATTCTTGTTATTTACTTTTGATATAAGCCCTTTATGTGATGTCGCTTAGACGTCCGATGTGGCATTCTTGTTATTTACTTTGATATAAGCCCTTTATGTGATGTCGCTTAGACGTCCGACTGTGGCATTCTTTTTATTTACTTTTGATATAAGCCCTTTACGTGATGTCGCTCAGACGTCCGACTTGGCATACTTGTTATTTACTTTCATTATAAGCCCTTTTCGAGATGTCGCTTAGACGTCCGACTGTGGTGTCGCCGACGCCCGACTGCGGCATGTTAATTATTTTTACCTTTCGAGGCGTCGCTTCAGACACCCGATCGGTCTTCAGCTATTTTATTGGGATTTCGGGAGGACTACCGCCTGACTTCCTTTTTATTTAACATGCAGTGCAAATTTATTATCTGAGTGCGCATTACTAGTCTGCTCATGTGCATCATGTTTGCATTTGTTATATCTTATGTCCAAACTGTCTTGCGAGTACATTCAAAGTACTCACCTGGCTTGTTGATTTGGCCAGATGTTGACGAAGGCGATCTTATGGATGAAGAGTACGATAGCGAGTCCGACGCCTAGAGGAGTCCCAGTCAGTCCCGTGCGATCCTGGAGTTGGTCACTTGTATTATATACGCTTCCGCTACCCTAATAAAATCATCGAGCCTCACTCCGGCGCTTGATGAGCTGTAAGATTTTGGAGTCATGTCACCCACTTCACTGTGACATATCCACCACCACTTTTATTACGAGTCAGTAGTTATGCCACCATACCCTTTGTGTCATATCCGCCTTTATGTATAATATCGGCGTGCTTGTAATAAATTGTTGAGCAGCCTCAGCTCAACCTTGTATAATATTTAGTACTTCTGGATTTCTGTATCAAGGATTTGTCTACCAGTAAGGAGGATTCTTCTATACTGGTCTGATATAATGGTCGGTTTTTCAATAAATGTTTTATTGGAAAACCGGTCCTGACATGGAACTGGTGGAGTAGATGCTGGAGCCGGTGGCACTTGAAGCTGTAGCTGGTGCAGATGAAGTAGCTCTGGTGTCTGGAATAGGCACTGCAGCAGACCTCTGACCTCTGGGCACTCTAGCAAAAGCATCAGTGGTTGTCTTGCCCTTCTTCTCCTCCACTTCATCCTGAAGTTTCTCAACGACTGACTGGATCTCAGTGACCTTCACATCTAAGTCATAGAACTTCTGCTCCACGATCCTCTCCAAGCTCTCCTGGTTTTGAGTCAGGGTGGCGAGTCCCTTCTCAATCCTCAGAGTGGAGGCAATCAAGTAGCCAAGCTGATCTTGCTTGCTCTTCAGAAGATACTGAGATGCCTCTTCAGTAGTTGGCATCTTTGCAACCTTTTCAGCCCTTTCCTTCTCCTTCTTGGCTTGTGCGTGCACAGAAGATGGTTCATTTTCATCCATCACCATAGTGTTGTCCTCAAAGTCTGGGCAGATGGGCAGGTGCTCCTTGTCCAGCAAATATGTGCCAGTTCCCATCTTGGAGTTGATTAGCTCCTGGATCTGTGGGGCATACCCACAACTCCTCTTCTGATCTGTAGCTGTCCTCTTTATGGTTTCCACAATTAGGCTCATGACCTTGAACTTCTATGGAACATCAAAAATGTGCAGCAAGTTGATGGAGTGACCTCTGATCATCTTGTGATCACCTGACTTTGGCAAGAGAGTGTGCCTGAGGATCCAGTTGATTGTTAGCAAGCCTGACAGAAGGTAATATACTGATCCAAACTTGTGTGTCTCAAGAGCAGCATCTAGGATCTGTTTGTACATGTGTGCCATGGTGTTGTGATCCTTCTTCTTCTTGGCATAGACATCCAAGTCATCTTCTGTTCTTCTGGGGCATTGATCAACTGAGCCCATTCTGCAACTGTTGACTGGTACCTAGTGCCTTCAGACATCCAGACAATCCTTCCATCTGGTAGAAATGAGCTGTGGAGTAGAACTGCATGATGAGCTCATCATTCCACTTTGTGAGCTTCTGAGCCACAAACTCATCGAACTCCACACGCCTTGAAGCTGTCATATACACCAGGGAAGTGATCCTCATTTTCTCTCCTTGAATGACCAATCGACCCATCTCATGTCACACACTATGGGCTTCTTGTCAAGCAAGGCTCTTGTAAACACCTTTCTCTATGATTCCCTTCAATAAGTTATTTTCTTGCTCAAGTGTAACTTGGCTAAGAGAATCCTTAGTGGAATCAAGAGAACTACTATAACCAACAATATTGGATTTAGCATGATTATTGTTACTGCTAGAAGAAGAATCCTTCTTGTTCTTGTTATTAGACTTGACTTGAGGCATGTAAGTGGATAAGAGTAAACGCTTGGCAATATAAGAAGAACTTTTCTTGCGAAGATCATCATCGATTGCCTTTAAGAACTCATTCTCTTGCTCAAGATTGAGCTTCTCAAAACGTAATTTCTCATGAGTCCTTAAAAGTTCTCGATAATCTCCTAAGATAGTTTCATGAGCTAACTTAAGAGTGTTTAGTTCTTTAGTTAGAGACTCAATCTTCTCCTTATCATTGTCATTCGTTTCATCTTGATTAGCATGTTAATTTGCGTTTCATCATAGTATTCATCAATAGAGTTGTCAAAAAGTAAATCATCCTCACCTAACAAGTCATCTTCATCACTATCGAAATCAACATACTCGGGGGTGTGATACCTTTGGGCCTTTCGCCATGAAGCATCTTCCAATTCCTTCATTTGGTGAATCAAATATGTCGTAGGAGTTGGTTGACACAAGTGCTAGATCGGCAACACCTTCATCTTGAGTATATTTGGAGTTGGAGTGATAGCTTCTCTCGGAGTCATTGTCGGAGTCGGAGCCGGATACCAATTCACCAACATGAGCTTGATGTCTTTGTTTTGTGTAGCTCCTTGATGACATGTCCTTCCTTTCCGAATCCTTGCTTCTCCGGGAGGGTCTTCATTCATAACGATCATCCCTACTCCTTCTCTCCCTCGATGGTGATTCTTCTCTTCTACTTCTTCTTTTGGGAGAATCTTCTCTTCTCTTGTGGGGAGCCGTACACTCATTGGAGTAGTGTCCGGGTCTTCCACAATTGTAGCAGTTTCGCTCTCGACTAGAAGATATTTTGCCATTGTAGGACCTTGACTTGGAACTTCTCTCTTTGCTTCTATTCTTGTAGAACTTGTTGAAGTTCTTCACCATTAGGCTCAATTCTTCATTGAAGGTTTGTTTCTCACTTGATGATGTGGGAGCTTCACATGAGGCTTTGTAAGCACCACTTGACTTGTTATGGAGCTCCTCCTTATCCTTGAGTGACATATCATGAGCAACAATTCTTCCAATGACTTCCGTTGGCTTGAGATCTTTGTAATTTGGCATTCATTTGGATCAATTGTGCATAACGGTATTGTATTTTCCATCCAAGGATCTTAGGATCTTCTTGATGATGAATTTGTCGGTCATCTCTTCACTTCCTAAGCCGGCAATCTCATTTGTGATAAGAAGCAAGCCTAGAGTACATTTCAGCCGACACCTTCACCATCCTTCATTTTGAACTTGTCAAGTTGACTTGAAGCACATCCAACTTGGATTCCTTGACGGAGTCGGTACCTTCGTGCATATCAATGAAAGTATCCAAATTCCTTGCATTCAAGACGGCTGATTTTTTGAATTCTTTGGGGCACAATCCATTGACGAGGATATCACAAGCTTGAGCATTGTATTGCAGCATATTCAACTCTTCTGCGGTAGCTTCACGATTTGGTTCTCTCCATCAAAGAATTCACCTTGCAAGCCAATACACACAATAGCCCAAACGGCGGGGTTATGTCCAAGAATATGCATTTTCAACTTATGCTTCCAACTAGCAAAATTAGTGCCATAAAAGTAAGGACCTCTACGGTGGTAATTTCCCTCGTTAGACGCCATGCTCTCCTAGGTTGTGAAACCAAGCCTATGACCACCAAATAGCTATGGAAATCAAAGCAAATGGAGACCAACGCTCTGATACCACTTGTAGGATCGAAAGTATGTCTAGGGGGGTGATTAGACTAATTGACCAAATAAAAATCTAGCCTTTTCCCAATTTTAGTTCTTGGAAGATTTTAGCAACTTTGGACAAGTCAAGCAATCTTAACACAATTCAAGTAAGCATGCAAAGAGTATATGAGCAGCGGAAAGTAAAGCATGCAACTTGCAAGAATGTAAAGGGAAGGGTTTGGAGGATTCAAACGCAATTGGAGACACGGATGTTTTGTCGTGGTTCCGATAGGTGGTGCTATCGTACATCCACGTTGATGGAGACTTCAACCCACGAAGGGTAACGGTTGCGCGAGTCCATGGAGGGCTCCACCCACGAAGGGTCCACGAAGAAGCAACCTTGTCTATCCCACCATGGCCATCGCCCACGAAGGACTTGCCTCACTAGCGGTAGATCTTCACGAAGTAGGCGATCTCCTTGCCCTTACAAACTCCTTGGTCAACTCCACAATCTTGTCGGAGGCTCCCAAGTGACACCTAGCCAATCTAGGAGACACCACTCTCCAAGAAGTAACAAATGGTGTGTTGATGATGAACTCCTTGCTCTTCTCTCTTT
>NC_053024.1:268081476-268092337 GCF_003073215.2 Triticum urartu | reverse complement strand
ATCGATGTGAGACTTTCTCCTTTTTTGTCTTCTCCACATAACCCCCATCCATCATATTCTATTCCACCCATAGTGCTATATCCATGGCTCACGCTCATGTATTGCGTGAAAGTTGAAAAAAGTTTGAGATTACTAAAGTATGAAACAATTGCTTGGCTTGTCATCGGGGTTGTGCATGATGAGAGCATTCTTGTGTGACGAAAATGGAGCATGACCAAACTATATGATTTTGTAGGGATGAACTTTCTTTTGCCATGTTATTTTGAGAAGACATAATTGCTTAGTTACTATGCTTGAAGTATTATTATTTTTATGTAAATATTAGACTTTTGTCTTGAATCTTTCAGATCTGAATATTCATGCCACAATAAAGAGAATTACATTGAGAATTATGCTAGGTAGCATTCCACATCAAAAATTCAGTTTTTATCATTTACCTACTCGAGGACGAGCAGGAATTAAGCTTGGGGATGCTTGATACGTCTCCAACGTATCTATAATTTTTTACTGTTCCATGCTATTATATTATCTATTTTGGATGTTAATGGGCTTTATTTTACACTTTTATATTATTTTTGGGACTAACCTATTAACCCAAGGCCCAGTGCAAATTGCTGTTTTTTTGCCTATTTCAGTGTTTCACAGAAAAGGAATATCAAATGGAATCCAAACAGAATGAAACCTTCGGGATCGTGATTTTTGGAACAAACGTGATCCAGAGGACTTGGAGTGGATGTCAAGAAACAAACGAGGAGTCCACGAGGCAGGGGGCGCGCCCTCCCCCCTCGTGGGCCCCTCGTGGCTCAACCGACCTACTTCTTCCTCCTATATATATACTCATATACCCTCAAAAACATCCAAGAGCACCACAAAACCCTATTTCCATCACTGCAACCTTTTGTACCCAAGAGATCCCATCTTGGGGCCTTTTCCGGAGCTCCATCGGAGGGGGCATCGATCACGGAGGGCCTCTACATCAACTCCATGGCCCCTCCGATGATGTGTGAGTAGTTTACTTCAGACCTTCGAGTCTGTAGTTATTAGCTAGATGGCTTCTTCTCTCTCTTTGAATCTCAATACAAAGTTCTCCTCGATCTTCTGGGATATCTATTTGATGTAACTCTTTTTGCGGTGTGTTTGTCGAGATCCGATGAAATGTGGGTTTATGATCAAGTCTATCTATGAACAATATTTGATTCTTCTCTGAAATCTTTTATGTATGATTGGTTATCTTTGCAAGTCGCTTCGAGTTATCAGTTTGGTTTGGCCTACTAGATTGATCTTTCTTGCAACGGGAGAAGTGCTTAGCTTTGGGTTCAATCTTGCGGTGCTCGATCCCAGTGACAGAAAGGGAAACGACACGTATTGTATTGTTGCCATCGAGGATAAAAAGATGGGGTTTATATCATATTGCTTGAGTTTATCCCTCTACATCATGCCATCTTACCTAATGCGTTGCTCTGTTCTTATGAACTTAATACTCTAGATGCATGCTGGATAGCGGCCGATGTGTTGAGTAATAGTAGTAGATGTAGGCAGGAGCCGGTCTAGTTGTCACGGACTTGATGCCTATATACATGATCATGCCTAGATATTCTCATAATTATTCGTTTTTCTATCAATTGCTCGACAATAATTTGTTCACCCACCGTAATACTTATGCTATCTTGAGAAAAGCCACTAGTGAAACCTATGCCCCGGGTCTATCTTTAGCATATAAGTTTCCAATCTATTTTATTTTGCCAATCTTTACTTTCAATCCATATCATAAAAATACCAAAAATATTATCTTATTTAGTATTATCTCTATCAGAATCTCACTCTCGTAAGTGACTGTGAAGGGATTGACAACCCCTTTATCCGTTCGTGTTGCGAGGTTCTTATTTGTTTGTTGTAGGTACGAGGACTTGCGTGTGGCTCCTACTGGATTGATACCTTGGTTCTCAAAACTAAAGGGAAATACTTACGCTACTTTGCTGCATCACCCTTTCCTCTTCAAAGGGAAAATCAACGCAGTTCTCGAGAGGTGAGAGGTAGCACGGCTGTTTGGCTAGTGGTGGCTGGCGGCTCAAGGGGTGGAGGTTGAAGATGAACTGTAGGCCCTTGATTTCGTATCCAACGCTGCAAAATCGACTTGTCCAGAGATTAAAAAGTTAGTCGATTGACGTGTAGCCTCACCTCTAGTGCATTCAGTTCGACAGTAAAATTCAGTTTCGACACAGCAGAATCAGTTTCGACAGTTAAGTTCAGTTTCGGACAGTTAAATCAGTTTCGGCAGTTAAGTTCATAGATGAGGCGGCTGTTGTATTTTACATCTTACTTTGTGGTTGTATTACGTCACTATTGGAGATGCTATTAGAATCCACTCAGGTTAACATTTGTCTCTCTTGTCCCTACTTCAGCCTCGGCGTCGTACAACCTCACCGGAGCTGCTCCACGACGGATACCCTCCATCACAGCGGAGCAGTACCTCGGCTCCATCCTCTAGATGCCTTAAGATCTTCTTCGCCTCCTCGACAAGCCAAGTCAGCCGGGAGCATCCTCACCGGCCAAACCAATCACGCTGAGATCGACATGGCTTCACCAAGAGGTTGTAACACTTGTTGCGTCTCTTTTTAATCTAACATGTTATATAATATTGTCCACTGAGCACACGAAGTAACAGAAATACAATTATATCCTACTATTATGACAAGCAGTGAGGTACCAGGCAACTTAGCTATCCGTGATGACTCTCTTGAACGCCATCATTATTATCTCTGCGCGTTTGAGCTGTGCATTTGTCGATGCCCTGGAGCTGAGCTAGTTAGGGCAGTGCCAGGCCCAAAGTAATAGAAGTAGCACAAAAAACATTTTTTTTAGTGTAGCTTTTCCTTTGCTCAAGCCCTACCTACTAGAATCGCCAGTGCTTGAAAGGAAAAGTGAATGAAAAAACATAGGAATTGGAAAGTTTCCTATGGTACTACTTTTCATGAATTTGGTGCAAAGGAAACTGTTAGGATTTGTTCCTTTAGTGTCTCCTTGAAAGAAAAAACCATAGGAATTTTAATTTCCACTTTTGTCCTCCTTTTTCAAATTCCTATTCATGAAGCACAAGACTAAGAGATAGGAGTAGCATAATAGCATTATAACCATACATTTTCTTGTGTTTGACTTAATCTCACCATGCTTCTTGCATCCTGTGTTCTTCCAATTTGTGAACCAAACACCCAGATTGGCAGAAATCCTGTGTTTTTTTAATTCTCTGTTTTGCACGTGCATTCCCTATCTATTTCCTATCCCTGCATGTTAGAATCCTCAAATTCAGGCATCCCTTACACAAATTACTTCTGTTACAGATATGTGTCAAAGAAAACCTTGGGTGGTTTGTCCTGCTCCTGCAGTGTTTGTTGTTCCACCCCAGCTCGGCTACTCCAACGATGGAAGGGTCAACCACAGCAGGTCTGCTCTCCAACTGTCTTTCACCGCCTCAGATCTTCTTCCCCACCGCCGGCAGCACGACAACTACATACCATCCATCAACTGAGCAGGTGACCTTGAGGACTACACGGGTCAGCAAGAGAGTCGCACTCTTCCGTGTCTCTACTTACGTTATGCATCACTTTAATATGATGACATTGCTACTTTATCGTCGTGGTTCACCTATTAGACTCCGAGTCAGTCCAAACTATGCTGAAACTTGAGTTTTTAAATGTTGTGGGTACATATTGGGCAGCAATCAGTACTATCTGTCTACTATCTGGTTAATCTTGGGTGTCTACTATGAGTTTCATGTTGGGTGCAAACAAACATTTAAAGGAGCCATTATCTGTATTTTAACTAAAGCTATTATCTGCCTGCTATCATTGGTTCTGTTCTTATCCACAGTTTTGCTACCATCACTCTGGATTTGCATGCAGTCCTTACATAATCTCACTATGTATCCTATGCATGGCAGTTATTGGACACATGGAACTGAACATGTAGAGCAAAAGAGACGAGCCTTGTGCAATAAAATTTCATGCAGACGTCGCTCTGCTGGTGCGCAAAGGCAGCCCCCCCTCCACCCATTAGGATCGTAATCAAGAGGAGATAACTGTTCCTGAGGGGGATTCAGAAGGCAGAAGACCACTCCTATTTACCCCATGAGGTCTTCGCTCTAAACTGGCATGCTGATGTTGGTATATCATGCATTATGTGCCTTGCATTGCTTACTGTATACATCAAAGATTATCATCTGCTTAGTTTAGACATGCTTTGTGTCAATGCCATCTATTTTGTTTTCTTATCGGATATGTGAATCATGCAATGCCATCTTGTTTAGCCAGGCATCATATTATGTGAATTTTGCAATGCCACCCTGTTAACCAGTCATCTTATATGTGAATTATATCATGACCATCATCTTTATTACGTGTAAATTTGTCAACAATTTAGTACATTCAATTACTCTCCTGTGCATCAGCCATTCAGCACGTCATGGAAAAATCTGAGTGGAAACAAGGGTCTTCAGAGCAGACAATTCTATCTGATTGAATAGCTCCTTAGAGGAGGATCAGAGACAGATGACAGTCCTCCCCCCCCCCCCGAGGTGCATGCTCTAACTTGGCAGGGTATGGTTGCTCATATCATGTGTATGTATCTTGCATTGGTTATGTCATTTGCTTAGTTTAGACATGCTTTGTGTGGAATGCCACCTGTTTTTAGTGGCTATTACCATATATTGAATTATGCAATGCCCATTCTTGTTGCAAGACATTATATATGTGAATTATGCAATGCTATCTTGTTGCAAGGCATTATATATGTGAATTATGCAATGTCATTGCTGTTTAGCCAAGCGTCATATATGTGAATATATCCATGCCGTCCTTTTTTTGTATTTCTCATTGCTTTTGTCGAACAATGTTTGTATATTCACAGCTCTTCATGTGCATCAAGCCATTTGAATTGGTGATGGAGAAATTCGGAGTGGAAACAAGTCTTCAGAGCAAACAATTCTCTACCTGCTGAAGCAGATATCTTGTTGGTTACAGATAGCTTCAGAGGGATTCAGAGGCATGACCAGTCCTATTATCCCCCTGAGGTGTATGCCTCAAACTTGCAGGGTTATATTACTCATATCATGCATTATGTTGTATTGCAATGCTTAGTTTTTACATCATATACACGATAATTGAAATGCCATCTCCTTAGCTGACACATCATATATGCGATTGCCCTTTGCCTCACTCCTTAGTATATAAATCATATATTTGGAATTATATCATGCCATGATGTTTACATAGACAGCATGTGTATCTCAATTATGCATGCCCAACCCATTTCTAAAGACATAATATAGTTATATCATTCTCATCCTGTTTACATAGTCATCATATTTGAATTATGTCATTCTATCCGTGAATTATATTCATTCATCATGTTACATCAACGGCATGTTTTGTGATTGAATGCATGCCAACCACTTTTAATAGACACATCGTATTAGTTATATCATGTCATCCTGTTTACATAGTCATCATATTTTGAAGTATGTCATTCTATCATGTTTAGTTAGCCATCATACATGTGAAATTGTCATGCTATCTGTTTAATTAGCCCATCATATATGTGATATTATTCCTGCTATTCTGTTTGTTATACCACATAAATGTGAATTATTTCATGCCTATTTTCTTCCCTACTATCCATTGCCACCTGTCTTATCTTACAATGTGTACATTCAATTACTTTCTGTTTATCAGCCATTTCAATTGGAGGGATGACGGCAGGTATCTGTGGAGTAAAATATGGTCTTCAGAAAAGATCGTGCTACCTGTCGATTGGTGATAGAACCATGGATGTACTTGCCCAAGAACTAGCCCACCACACATACCCAGACTCACGCAGATTACCCCTACCCAGTTGGGACAAAAAACCAGCTACACCCCTTCTAACCCCAACCCCAGCAGATAGTAACCCAGTTCCCATTGACACAGCACCCGTCTCCACCCACAGAGCACCAACACGAGAAAATTTGTAAGGCACTGCAGTGCCCAAAGCACGAGGACCACCACTTCGAACCCCAAGCCCAACGCTTAAAGCAGAAAAAGAATTGTTCTTCAGGTCAGGTTCCGTAGCTATGGTTCATACTACTGCTCTTGCATCACTGTATTTACTCATACCAAACTAATTTCAAATTTGAAGATGCAATTGAAACTCAATGAGCAACAAGGTATGTTTTAAACCTGTTCTTTAACATGTTTGCTGTTGTAACTTACTCTATGTTGATTCCAGTTTCAATTGAATAAACAGTTATGTTCTCATGCCATGCACATTACAAGTGTTGTTATGCTATGTAAGTTCCCGCACTTATATTCTGTCTATATGCTGCTTTGTCTTAAATAGATATGTTTTCGAACTGTATCTATCTTGATTTGGCAACATAACTAGGAATGATATAGACCATATAGTGACCCATACTACATAGATATTATGTTTGTTTCATGTTGGTATCCTGTCCACCTTACTACTGAACTGGTTTACCAAAATGAGTTTCATTGTAACCTGTGATGTGTTTGTTTGTTTCTCTTTAGAACGCGGAAAATATTAGAGAAGAGTACCCCGTTATGCAATGGTAAAGGAAGTAATTGCAGATTAAGGTTCAAGATAGTGAGACATCCCTGTGTTAGTCTTCCAAGAAAGTGATAAAAAACTATATGAAGACACTGAGATAACCCACAAGGTCCTGTCTTGATGTAGTGTTCGAGTTACTGGCTACTACTTGCTGGCCACCAGCTCTTCGAACTCGCTGCCTGAATTCAGTCGGCTTCTTGAGTTCTCAACTTCAAGTTGAAAGACATCCGATCAGATGTTATGTGACAGGAAGCCGAAGGACTGAGGAAGTCCCTACAGAATTCAGATGCATACTTCTAGTGCAACAGCAAGTGCTGGAGGATTTAAGCGCCAAACAAGAGGAGAAAGTTATAAGCTTGCTAAGAATCTTGCCAGCATTATGGTACCCAGGATATTGTTTCTTGAGCTCTTCTGAACTGGTTCAGTTCTGGGGACTTGTTTTGCTGCAGCGTTTATATGCTGCTTTGTTCCCTATATTTGCACTGGGTGGCAAACTTTTGATGCCCAAGTGGTGTATATGTGTAATAGCCATGATAGCCTAGCGTAAGTGCTTGCTAATTTATTTCCTTATTGTTCTTGGTTTATTTTTTTTTTAGTCAGTTGCAAGTTCTTTCCGCAGTTTGCTAGTGCCGCAATAACTATTTTTTAAACTAGGCCAAAATAACCATGGGCTACATATTTAACTATAGTAACATGGCCTTCCTACGGGGCCAATAGAAACAATGGGCCTTCTATGGGGTGTAGAAACAATGGGCCTTATATGGCCGTAGACACAATGGGCCTTCTACGGACGTATCATCAAATGGGCCTCTCCGGGCCGTATGATCGGTTGGCCAAAACATGGCCAATAACAGACCACATTATGGTCGTAAATGGCTAGAGTTGAAATCATCCGTTCATGGGCCGACCATAACAGGCCGTTGTTAATCAACCGTATTTTGATGGACGCTATGAAAACGGTCCAACGTATTAACGGGCCACAAACGGGCCGACTGTAAACCACGGGCTGAATTTTGGCCCACAAGAAGAAAATGACAGTAACGTGCCGTAAGTAAACGAATACTGGAAATGAGCCCAAGAATAAATGGGCCCTGAGAAGGCCGAAAGATAACATGGGCTGGAAACAGCCCAATCGAATAATGGCCCGTTAATGGGTATAAAGTGATACACTGTTCATTATGGGCCAGTTTCACCACGTCGTAATGGGCCGAGGGTTACTAACGGGCCTCATATGGGCCGAAAGACGTCATGGGCCATACATGGGCCGAGAAGTTAAAACGGGCTGAAATTATATGGACTGGACGACCGAAATGACACTATCGGGCCTAATTCGGATAGGCCGTAAATGGGCCCTGGGTTAGCGGGTTGTAAATGGGCTATATGCGAACAGGCCATTAACAGGCTTGTGCATGGGCCGCCCGCCACCTTTTGACCAAGTCAAATGGGCCGGCCTTTTCACAGGAATGGGCCTCTGTTGGGCCGTGCCACATGTCGACGGTATCATAGGCGCTTTGGGTCCAATGAGTGGATGACATCTTCCCAACGGTGAGCCGACACGTGTTTCCTCCAACCAATGATGATTTTACACGTGAAAAATCCACATTGGTCGGGGCTGTTAACGGGTTATCGGATCCAAACCGGACCCGATAGCTTAACGCGTTCCGTTACGGTGGATGCCACGTGTCAGTCACCCTTGACGAAAGCACTTCTGTGACGCGTGATTTATCGTCATGGAACATTTCTACGACAGCACAAGTATGACTATCTTAATTCTGACATTCTGTCATAAATTTGTCATGGATGTACATGCATGAAAGAAAACGTGACCTACTGTGACAAACACGTATCATCACGGAAGTGTATTTTTTTGTAGTGCCACCTGGGCGCGCCCTGGTGGGTTGTGCCCCCCTCGGGGCACCCCCTAGGTGCTGCTCTGGCCCATCTTGGGTGTTCTGGTCCATAAAAAATCTCCCAAAAGTTTCACGGTGTTTGGACTCTGTTTGATATTGATTTCCTGCAATGTAAAAAACAAGCAAAAAAAGCAACTTGCACTGGGCACTGGGTCAATAGGTTAGTCCCAAAAAAATGATATAAAGTTTCTATAGAATGATTGTAAAACATCTACAATGCTCTGCATGGAGCTACTCTAGCTAATTGCTCCCACTTTCAATATGTATCTAGATCGAGACTCAGAGTCATCTAGATCGGTGTCAAACCTTGCATCGACGTAACTCTTTACGACGAACTCTTTATCACTTCCGTAACCGAGAAATATTTCCTTATTCCACTAAGGATAATTTTGACCGCTATCTAGTGATCCACTCCTGGATCACTATTGTACCCTGATACGTCTCCGTCGTATCTACTTTTCCAAACACTTTTACCCTTGTTTTGGACTCTAACTTGCATGATTTGAATGGAACTAACCCAGACTGACGTTGTTTTCAGCAGAATTGCCATGGTGTTACTTTTGTGTAGAAATAAAAGTTCTCGGAATGACCTAAAAATCAACGGAGAATTATTTTGGAATATATAAAAATACTGGAAGAAAGATCCACGTCAAGGGGGCCTCCACCTGTCCACGAGGGTGGGGGCGCGCCCCCCTGTCTCGTGGGCCCCCTGACGCTCCACCGACATCAACCTTGACTCCATATATTCACTTTCGGGGAGAAAAAAATCAAAGAGAAGGATTCATTGCGTTTTACAATACGGAGCCGCCGCCAAGCCCTAAACTCTCCCGGGAGGGCTGATCTGGAGTCCGTTCGGGGCTCCGAAGAGGGTAATCCATCGCCACTATCATCATCAACCTTCCACCATCACCAATTTCAAGATGCTCACCGCCGTGTGTGAGTAATTCCATCGTAGGCTTGCTGGACGGTGATGGGTTGGATGAGATTTATCATGTAATTGAGTTAGTTTTGTTAGGGTTTGATCCCTAGTATCCACTATGTTCTGAGATTGATGTTGCTATGACTTTGCCATGCTTAATGCTTGTCACTAGGGCCCGAGTGCCATGATTTCAGATCTGAACCTATTATGTTTTCATCAATATATGAGAGTTATTGATCCTATCTTGCAAGTCTATAGTCACCTATTATGTGTTATGATCCGTTAACCTCGAAGTGACAATAATCGGGATACTTACCGGTGATGACCGTAGTTTGAGGAGTTCATGTGTTCACTATGTGTTAATTCTTTGTTCCAGTACTCTATTAAAAGGAGGCCTTAATATCCCTTAGTTTCGAATAGGACCCCGCTGCCACGGGAGGGTAGGACAAAAGATGTCATGCAAGTTCTTTTCCATAAGCACGTATGACTATATTCAGAATACATGCCTACATTACATTGATGAACTGGAGCTAGTTCTGTGTCACCCTAGGTTATGACTATTACATGATCGATCGCATCCGGCACAATTCTATATCACCGATCCATTGCCTACGAGCTTTTCCTATATTGTTCTTCGCTTATTACTTTTCCGTTGCTATTGTTACAATCACTACAAAACCCAAAAATATTACTTTTGCTATCGTTACCTTTTGCCACCGTTACCACTACTATCATATTACTTTGCTACTAAACACTTTGCTGCAGATATTAAGTTTCCAGGTGTGATTGAATTGACAACTCAGCTGCTAATACTTGAGAATATTCTTTGGCTCCCCTTGTGTCGAATCAATAAATTTGGGCTGAATACTCTGCCCTTGAAAACTGTTGCGATCCCCTATACTTGTGGGTTATCAAGACTATTTTCTTGCGCCATTGCCGGGGAGCCCAGCTCTATTATTTGAGTCACTTGGGATTTATATCTGCTTATCATTATGAAGAACTTGAAAGATCAAAGAACCAAGATTTTTCCCTCAACTACGAGGGGAGGTAAGGAAATGCCATCTAGCTCTGCACTTGATTCACCTTCTGTTTTGAGTAAGCTTGTGACAGCTAAACCTGCTTTTGCTATTAATTCTGATATGTCGCATGTTATTGATGATGCCACTTCTGCATGCATGATACTTATGATGAAACTACTTCTATGCTTGATACTACTGTGCCACTTGGTGAATTTCTTGATGAACAACTTGCTAGGGCTAGAGAGAATGAAATTATTGAAACTGATAATATTGACGTAGTGATGATGAAGATTCTCCCCCTAGATATGAATTACCTGTTGTTCCTGAGTATGTTATGGATGAAGAAACTGCTAGAGACTTTCTTGCTGCAATGATGAAGGAGTGATCTTAAGAAAATTAGCTAAGCCGACTGGAGA
>NC_053024.1:268068391-268080476 GCF_003073215.2 Triticum urartu | reverse complement strand
TGACACGCTCCATCATTGTCATATTGCTTTGCATGATCATGTAGTTGACATTTTAGTTGTGGCAAAGCCACCGTTCATAATTCTTTCATATAAGTCACTCATGCATCATTGCTATCCCGGTACACCGCCGGAGGCATTCATATAGAGTCATACTTTGTTCTAGTATCGAGTTGTAATATTGAGTTGTAAATAAATAGAAGTGTGATGATCATCATTCATAGAGTATTGTCCCCAAAAAAAAGAAGAGAAGCAAAAAAGAAAGGCCCAAAAAATAAATAAAGGCAATACTACTATCCTTTTTCCACACTTGTGCTTCAAAGTAGCACCATGATCTTCATGATAGAGAGTCTCCTATGTTATCACTTTCATATACTAGTGGGAATTTTTCATTATAGAACTTGGCTTGTATATTCCAACGATGGGCTTCCTCAAAATGCCCTAGGTCTTCATGAGCAAGCAAGTTGGATGCACACCCACTTAGTTTCTTTTTTGAGCTTTCATATACTTATAGCTCTAGTGCATCCGTTGCATGGCAATCCCTACTCACTCACATTGATATCTATTGATGGGCATCTCCATAGCCCGTTGATACGCCTAGTTGATGTGAGACTATCTTCTCCTTTTTGTCTTCTCCACAACCACCATTCTATTCCACCTATAGTGCTATGTCCATGGCTCACGCTCATGTATTGCGTGAAGATTGAAAAAGTTTGAGAACACTAAAAGTATGAAACAATTGCTTGGCTTGTCATCGGGGTTGTGCATGATTTGAATACTTTGTGTGGTGAAGATGGAGCATAGCCAGACTATATGATTTTGTAGGGATAACTTTCTTTGGCCATGTTATTTTGAAGAGACATAATTGCTTAGTTAGTATGCTTGAAGTATTATTATTTCTATGTCAATATTAAACTTTTGTCTTGAATCTTTCGGATCTGAATATTCATACCACAATTAAGAGAATTACATTGAAATTATGCCAAGTAGCATTCCACATCAAAAATTCTGTTTTTATCATTTACCTACTCGAGGACGAGCAGGAATTAAGCTTGGGGATGCTTGATACGTCTCCAACGTATCTATAATTTTTGATTGTTCCATGCTATATTATATCCTGTTTTGGACATTATTGGGCTTTATTATCCACTTTTATATTATTTTTGGGACTAACCTATTAACCGGAGGCCCAACCCAGAATTGCTGTTTTTGCCTATTTTAGGGTTTCGAAGAAAAGGAATATCAAACGGAGTCCAAACGGAATGAAACCTTCGGGAACGTGATTTTCTCACCGAACATGATCCAGGAGACTTGGACCCTACGTCAAGAAACAACAGGAGGCCACGAGGTAGGGGGCGCCTACCCCCCCCCAGGCGCGCCCTCCACCCTCGTGGGGCCCCCTGTTGCTCCATGACGTACTTCTTCCTCCTATATATACCTACGTACCCCAAACTACCAGATACGAAGCCAAAACCCTAATTCCACCGCGTAACTTTCTGTATCCACGAGATCCCATCTTGGGGCCTGTTCCGGAGCTCCGCCGGAGGGGCATCGATCACGGAGGGCTTCTACATCAACACCATAGCCTCTTCCGATGAAGTGTGAGTAGTTTACCTCAGACCTTTCGGGTCCATAGTTATTAGCTAGATGGCTTCTTCTCTCTTTTTGGATCTCAATACAAAGTTCTCCCCCTCTTGTGGAGATCTATTCGATGTAATCTTCTTTTGCGGTGTGTTTGTTGAGACCGATGAATTGTGGGTTTATGATCAAGTTTATCTATGAACAATATTTGAATCTTCTCTGAATTCTTTTATGTATGATTGGTTATCTTTGCAAGTCTCTTCGAATTATCAGTTTGGTTTGGCCTACTAGATTGATCTTTCTTGCAATGGGAGAAGTGCTTAGCTTTGGGTTCAATCTTGCGGTGTCCTTTCCCAGTGACAGTAGGGGCAGCAAGGCACGTATTGTATTGTTGCCATCGAGGATAACAAGATGTTTTTTATCATATTGCATGAATTTATCCCTCTACATCATGTCATCTTGCTTAAGGCGTTACTCTGTTTATGAACTTAATACTCTAGATGCATGCTGGATAGCGGTCGATGTGGAGTAATAGTAGTAGATGCAGGCAGGAGTCGGTCTACTTGTCTCGGACGTGATGCCTATATACATGATCATACCTAGATATTCTCATAACTATGCTCAATTCTGTCAATTGCTCAACAGTAATTTGTTCACCCACCATAAATACTTGCTCTTGAGAGAAGCCACTAGTGAAACCTATGGCCCCCGGGTCTATCTTCATCATATTAATCTTCCAATACTTAGTTATTTTCATTGCCTTTTATTTTACTTTGCATCTTTATCATAAAAATACCAAAAATATTATCTTATCATATCTATCAGATCTCACTCTCGTAAGTGACCGTGTAGGGATTGACAACCCCTTATCGCGTTGGTTGCGAGGATTTATTTGTTTTGTGCAGGTGCGAGGGACTTCGCGTAGCCTCCTACTGGATTGATACCTTGGTTCTCAAAAACTGAGGGAAATACTTACGCTACTTTGCTGCATCACCCTTTCCTCTTCAAGGGAAAACCAACGCAGTGCTCAAGAGGTAGCAAGCAACACCCCCGCACTAAGCCTTGGGCTGCATCGTAAGTGGTAAGACTCATATCTGCCCATAAACCAAGTCTCTCCTCCTTGTTGTATTGACATGATTTGTTATGTTATTACAGTTCGGCCCATGACCGCCCCCAGCGATCCTCGTCAGGAGGTTCATTGGATTCAAAGGCGATGGCCAGCAAGTCACCGCCGGCCGCTCACTCCCCCAAGGCCAAGGACGACACGGAGGTGCTGTCCCGAAAGACTTTCCCAGGCCGGGGAGAGGCTCAGGAGGCGCCGGAAGGCGACGCCTCCATCATCGGACACCAGGGGGAGCCGATCCCCATGGAGACTGGTGATGAGGGGGCGTCGTATTCAGTTCGGCCCAGCCGGACTCGATTTCGAAGACCAACACGGCTCCAGAATCCGGCACGCAACCTCCTTCGAAAGAAGGGGGTATGGCTATTCCACCGGTGACCCCTATCCAACCAGGGGCACCAAATAATCTGCTGGAAGCGCTACGAGGCGCTTCCATTGTCGATGAGCACCGTGTTCTTATGGGCACGATAATTGAAAGGGTTCAGTCCACCAAGAGCGGACTAACCGAAGCCTGCAGCAGCCTGCTGACAAGTTTTGAGGTAAGCGACGCAAAAAGAGAAAATCCCAATATAGACAGTAGCCCCTAAGACACTGTCCGGTGTTCGGAAAGAAAAGCCGGACAGAGGATCAATCCTTTACTGCAGGAAACTAACTAAATTGTCTGAAATGAATACGCAGGCTGCTGTTGATCTGCCACCGTCCATACGCCGCGGAGGTCTCCGAAGCCTGAAGCGGAAGCTGGAGCTAGGCCAGGAGGCTATTCGGTCCAGTGAGCGCTCAAGAACAAGGTATGTGATAACCCGTTATGTATTCGAAAAAAGTAAAATGATATGCATTTGACCGAAGTGTCATGATATGTACAGAAGCGACGACCGAGGTCGAGGCCCTAAGAAAGGCCCTAGTCGAAGCCGAGGGGGAGGCTGTCAAGGAGCATGCCGCCCATAAGAAGCTCAAGGCCCGGGTCAATGAAGTCCAACAGGAGCTCCAGGACGCGGTGAGGAAGTGCGAGACCTTGGAGCACAATGCGTCATCTTAAGAGGCTGAACTCGCCAAGGCTCGTAAGAGTGTGGAGACGGCCCGGAGTGAAGCCCAGGGCGCCCTCCAGGAGGCCAGGAAGATCACGGCGGGTAAGGCATTCAATATGCAAAGCAAGAATGTGAAGAGGAACTATCTTTTACTAACCCGGATTCTGAGTTCTCCAGGGTCTTTTGTTGATCTGCCATGCAGTGTGATCGACGCCGCGGAGTTCCTCCGAGTCAAAGAAGGGAGCTGCACGGAGAAGTTGTTCTGGTCACAATATCTTGTGCCAAAACATCCGGCGCCCTTCAGCGATCAGCTAAAACAGCTGGTCGAGCTGCACAGGGTGGCCAAACTAGCCATGAAGGATTTAATAATCCGGCTGTGGCCAGCCGAAGCTATACCCAGCAGTTACTTCGGCCTCGTGAAGGGGCTGATGGATGCCTGTCCTCGGCTGGACGTCATCAAGCGGTCTGTCTGCATCGAAGGCGCGCGTATGGCCTTCTCCTATGTCAAGGTCTGGTGGGCAAAGATGGACGCCGTCAAGTTGGCGACCGAGGGGCCGCCTGAGGGCAAGGAGCACCGCACACCCGAGCGATACTTTGGCGATGTCTTGGAGGGGTCCCGCATTGTTGCGTATCAGTGTGCGAAAGACATGATCTTTTAATGAATGTATTCAAGTTCCTCCTACCTTCTATGATTAAACAAAGTGGGTTTGTAATATAATGCTTGTTATGTTTTTATATTTTACCTCCTGTGTGGCCGTGTTGTATGAAATCTGAGGGTTGGCCAGTCATCGGCTTCTGCCCCCACGTAGGTAGTACGGGGGTGTTCGGGATAGTATCTAAACAATCTTTATCCAATTATATGGTCCTTGAAGGAGTTGTTTAGCGCAACGAACCAGGCAACCAGACTATGCGGCGTTAACGCCCTCACTTAGCCATAGGAGTTCGACAATAAAAACATGGGCATAGCCCCTAGTATCCGAACTAGAGTGCTATGAGCGTCTGATCGGTAAGTACCGATCCTTCGCGTAATGCTGAAGAAATCTACAACGATTTGCAACCTCTGAACAGCTGACCGGATCTCACCGCATCATGACAGTCAGTTTTCGGCTTTCTCTACTAAGGTGCTCCTTTGGATAAACCAAGGCACAATCGCAGTAGTTCTCCCTTTACTACCTTAGCCGATATAGCGGAACGTAAGGTAGCAAGCATAGGAGCCGGGCAACCTAACTATTGAACAAAGACATGATTCGGAGCCAATGCATATAATGCTAAATTCGGGGTGCCGAACTATACTTACAAAAAGTGTTCGAACTTTTGTTGCCGTAGTGTGGGGTGCTATGAAGCCCCTGGCAAACATCAAAGGTACCAAAGTGTATGGGTGCTACCTGATAGGGTTACCCACAGGGGAGGAAGAAAAAGAAAAAAAAAAGAAAGAAAACAGAAAAGGTGCAAAGGTGATAAGTTGGGGCTTTAAAGCTCCCGCCGCGAACTGTTTTCATTGTAATTTGATTAATACATCGAGGCGCATTGATAATGTTGGGGAACGTAGTAATTTCAAAAAAATTCCTACGCACACGCAAGATCATGGTGATGCATAGCAACTAGGGGGTTGTCTACGTACCCTCGTAGACCGTTCGCGGAAGCGTTATATCAACGCGGTTGATGTAGTCGTACGTCTTCACGTCCGACCGATCCAAGTACCGAAAGCACGGCACCTCCGAGTTCTGCACACGTTCGGCTCGGTGACGTCCTCGCCTTCTCGATCCAGCAAGAGGGGCGAAGTAGTAGATGAGTTCCGGCAGCACGACGGCGTGGTGACGGTGTTGGTGAAGAACAATCTCCGCAGGGCTTCGCCTAAGCACTACGAAAACTATGACGGAGGATAAACTAGAGGGGACGGGGTTGCCGGCACACGGCTTGGTGTTTCTTGATCTGTCTTGGGTGCTACTACCCCTCTATTTATATGTTGAGCCTTGGGGTCGAAACTTGGAGTAAAAGCCTCCACAAAGTTGGTTTCACCCGAAAGGCAAGAGTCCTTCTCGGACTCCAGGGCCAGACGCCAGGGTTCCCGGCGTCTGGACCCAGATGCCAGGGACCCTGGCGTCTGGCCCCTGGACTCCGCAATACTTCCTTTTGCGCTTTCCAAAAACCTTATGGGCTTTCCCCTTTGGCCCAAATAAAGTGTTCTCGTACCCAAACATTTTGGGAAACATACGGAACCCCTTCTGGTGAATTTCGGAACCCTTCCGGAGTCCAAACACTATTATCCCATATATCAATCTTTATCTCCGGACCATTCTGAAGTTCCTTGTCATGTCTGTGATCTTATCCGGAACTCCGAAAAACATTTGGTCACCAACATACATAACTCATAGTACTATATCGTCAACGAACGTTAAGCGTGCGAACCCTACGGGTTCGAGAACTATGTAGACATGACCGAGACACCTCTCTGGTCAATAACCAATAGCGGGACCTGGATGCCCATATTGGCTCTACATATTCTACGAAGATCTTTATCGGTCAGACCGCATAACAACATACGTTGTTCCCTTTGTCATCGGTATGTTACTTGCCCGAGATTCGATCGTCGGTATCTCAATACCTAGTTCAATCTCGTTACCGGCAAGTCTCTTTACTCGTTCTGTAATACATCATCCCACAACTAACTCATTAGTTGCAATGCTTGCAAGGCTTAGTGATGTGCATTACCGAGAGGGCCCAGAGATACCTCTCCGACAATCGGAGTGACAAATCCTAATCTCGAAATACGGCACCCAACAAGTACCTTCGAGACACCTGTAGAGCACCTTTATAATCACCCAGTTACGTTGTGACGTTTGGTGGCACACAAAGTGTTCCTCCGGTAAACGGGAGTTGCATAATCTCATAGTCATAGGAACATGTATAAGTCATGAAGAAAGCAATAGCAACAAAACTAAACGATCAAGTGCTAAGCTAACGGAATGGGTCAAGTCAATCACATCATTCTCCTAATGATGTGATCCCGTTAATCAAATGACAACTCATGTCTATGGTTAGGAAACATAACCATCTTTGATCAACGAGCTAGTCAAGTAGAGGCATACTAGTGACACTATGTTTGTCTATGTATTCACACATGTATTATGTTTCCGGTTAATACAATTCTAGCATGAATAATAAACATTTATCATGATATAAGGAAATAAATAATAACTTTATTATTGCCTCTAGGCATATTTCCTTTAGTCTCCCACTTGCACTAGAGTCAATAATCTAGTCACATCGTGTGATTTAACATCATAGTTCACATCACCATGTGATTAACACCCATAGTTCACATCGTCATGTGATCAACACCCAAAGGGTTTACTAGAGTCAATAATCTAGTTCACATTGCTATGTTATTAACACTCAAAGAGTACTAAGGTGTGATCATGTTTTGCTTGTGAGAGAAGTTTAGTCAACGGGTCTGCAACATTCAGATCCGTATGTATTTTTGCAAATTTCTATGTCAACAATGCTCTGCACGGAGCTACTCTAGCTAATTGCTCCCACTTTCAATATGTATCCAGATTGAGACTTAGAGTCATCTGGATCAGTGTCAAAATTTGCATCGATGTAACCCTTTACGACGAACCTTTTTGTCACTTCCATAATCGAGAAACATGTCCTTATTTCACTAAGGATAATTTTCACCATTGTCCAGTGATATACTCCTAGATCACTATTGTACTCCCTTGCCAAAAACAGTGTAGGGTATACAATAGATCTGGTACACAGCATGGCATATTTTATAGGACCTATGGCCAAGGCATAGGGAATGATTTTCATTCTCTTTCTATCTTCTGTCGTGGTCGGGCTTTGAGTCTTACTCAGTTTCACACCTTGTAGCACAGTCAAGAACTCTTTCTTTGACTGTTCCATTTTGAACTACTTCAAAATCTTGTCAAGGTATGTACTCATTGAAAAACTTATCAAGCGTCTTGATCTATCTCTATAGATCTTGATGCTCAATATGTAAGCAGCTTCACCGAGGTCTTTCTTTGAAAAACTCCTTTCAAACATTCCTTTATGCTTTGCAGAATAATTCTACATTATCTCCGATCAACAATATGTCATTCACATATACTTATCAGAAATGATGTAGTGCTCCCACTCACTTTCTTGTAAATACAGGCTTCACCGCAAGTCTGTATAAAACTATATGCTTTGATCAACTTATCAAAGCGTATATTCCAACTCCGAGATGCTTGCACCATCCATAGATGGATCGCTGGAGCTTGCATATTTTGTTAGTACCTTTAGGATTGACAAAACCTTCTGGTTGCATCATATACAACTCTTCTTAAATAAATCCATTAAGGAATGCAGTTTTGTTTATCCATTTGCAGATTTCATAAAATGCGGCAATTGCTAACATGATTCAGACAGACTTAACCATAGATACGAGTGAGAAACTCTCATCGTAGTCAACACCTTGAACTTGTCGAAAACCTTTTTGCGACAATTCTAGCTTTGTAGATAGTAACACTACTATCAGCGTCCGTCTTCCTCTTGAAGATCCATTTAATCTCAATGGCTCGCCGATCATTGGGCAAGTCAATCAAAGTCCATACTTTGTTCTCATACATGGATCTCATCTCAGATTTCATGGCCTCAAGCCATTTCGTGGAATCTGGGCTCATCATCGCTTCCTCATAGTTCGTAGGTTCGTCATGGTCAAGTAACATGACCTCCAGAACAGGATTACCGTACCACTCTGGTGCAGATCTCACTCTGGTTTACCTACGAGGTTCGGTAGTAACTTGATCTGAAGTTACGTGATCATCATCATTAGCTTCCTCACTAATTGGTGTAGTAGTCACAGGAACAGATTTCTGTGATGAATTACTTTCCAATAAGGGGGCAGGTACAGTTACCTCATCAAGTTCTACTTTCCTCCCACTCACTTCTTTCGAGAGAAACTCCTTCTCTAGAAAGGATCCATTCTCAGCAATGAATATCTTGCCTTCGGATCTGTGATAGAAGGTATACCCAACATTTTCTTTTGGGTATCCTATGAAGACGCACTTCTCCGTTTTGGGTCTGAGCTTATCAGGTTGAAACTTTTTCACATAAGCATTGCAACCTCAAACTTTAAGAAATGACATCTTAGGTTTCTTGCCAAACCATAGTTCATACGTTGTCGTCTCAACGGATTTAGATGGTGCCCTATTTAACGTGAATGTAGCTATCTCTAATGCATAACCCCAAAATTATAGTGGTAAATCAGTAAGAGACATCATAGATCGCACCATATCTAATAAAGTACGGTTACGACGTTCGGCCACACCATTACACTGTGGTGTTCCAGGTGGCGTGAGTAGTGAAACTATTTCACATTGTTTTAACTGAAGGCCAAACTCGTAACTCAAATATTTTACTTCTGCGATCATATCATAGAAAATTTTATTTTTGTTACGATGATTCTCCACTTCACTCTGAAATTCTTTGAACTTTTCAAATGTTTCAGACTTGTGTTTCATCAAGTAGATATACTCATATCTTCTCAAATCATTTGTGAAGATCAGAAAATAATGATACCTTCCACTTGCCTCAATATTCATCGGACCACATACATCAGTATGTATGATTTCCAACAAATCTGTTGCTCGCTCCATTGTTCCAGAGAACGGAGTCTTAGTCATCTTGCCCATGAGGCATGGTTCGCAAGCATCAACTGATTCATAATCAAGTGATTCCAAAAGCCCATCAGCATGGATTTTCTTCATGTGCTTTACACCAATATGACCTAAACGGCAGTGCCACAAATAAGTTGCACTATCATTATTAACTTTGCATCTTTTGGCTTCAATATTATGAAAATGTGTATGGCCACGATTGAGATCCAACAAACCATTTTCATTGGGTGTATGACCATAGAAAGTTTTATTCATGTAAACAGAACAACAATTATTCTCTAACTTACATGAATAATCGTATTGCAATAAACATGATCTAATCATATTCATGCTCAATGCAAACACTAAATAACATTTATTTTAGGTTTAACACTAATCCCAAAAGTATAGGAGTGTGCGATGATGATCATATCAATCTTGGAACCATTTCCAATACACATCGTCACTTCACCCTTAACTAGTCTCTGTTCATTCTGCAACTCCCGTTACGAGTTACTATTCTTAGCAACTGAACTAGTATCAAATATTGAGGGGTTGCTATAAACACTAGTAAAGTACACATCAATAACATGTATATCAAATATACCTATGTTCACTTTGCCATCCTTCTTATCCGCCAATTACTTGGGGTAGTTCCGCTTCCAGTGACCAGTCCCTTTGCAGTAGAAGCACTCAGTTTCAGGCTTAGGTCCAGACTTGGGTTTTTTTCACTTGAGCAACAACTTGCTTGCCGTTCTTCTTGAAGTTCCCCTTTCTTCCCCTTTATCCCTTTACTTGAGGGGAAAATTTTGTTTTTGCCACTCTAGATTTTGCCAATTTTCCTTATGCCACTCTAGATTTTGACATTTCACTTTTGCCACTCTTAGCTTTTGACAATTATCACAATTGCCATTCCGTGGCAAAAGCAGAATAATTTCATTTCATTTTTGCCACTCTTAGCTTTTGAAATGTATCACAATTGCCACTCCGAAATTTTTGCTTTTACCACCGGAATGGCAATTCAGATAATTGTCAAAAACTAAGAGTGGAAAAAGTGAAATGTCAAAATCTAGAGTGGCATAAGGAAAATTGGCAAAATCTAGAGTGGGAAAAACAAAATTTTCCCTTACTTGAAACTAGTGGTTTTGTTTACCATCAACACTTGATTCTTTTCTTGATTTCTACCTTCGTCGATTTCAGCATCACGAAGAGCTTGGGAATCATTTCCGTTATCCTTTGCATATTATAGTTCATCACGAAGTTCTACTAACTTGGTGATCGTGACTAGATAATTCTGTTAATCACTATTTTATCTGGAAGATTAACTCCCACTTGATTCAAGCGATTGTAGTACCCAGACAATCTGAGCACATGCTCACTGCTTGAGCTATTCTCCTCCATCTTTTAGCTATAGAACTTGTTGGAGACTTCATATCTCTCAACTCGGGTATTTTCTTGAAATATTAACTTCAACTCCTGGAACATCTCATATGGTCCATGACGTTCAAAACGTCTTTGAAGTCCCGATTCTAAGCCGTTTAAGCATGGTGCACTAAACTATCAAGTAGTCATCATATTGAGCTAGCCAAATGTTCATAACATCTGCATTTGCTCCTGCAATAGGTTTGTCACCTAGCGGTGCATCAAGGACATAATTCTTTTGTGCAGCAATGAGGATAAACCTCAGATCACGGATCCAATCTGCATCATTGCTACTAACATCTTTCAACTTAGTTTTCTCTAGGAACATATCAAAAATAAAACAGGGGAGCTAAACGCGAGCTATTGATTTACAACATAGATATGCTAATACTACCAGGACTAAGTTCATGATAAATTTAAGTTCAATTAATCATATTACTTAAGAACTCCCACTTAGATAGACACCCCTCTAATCCTCTAAGTGATCACGTGATCCATATCAACTAAACCATGTCCGATCATCACGTGAGATGGAGTAGTTTCAATGGTGAACATCACTATGTTGATCATATCTACTATATGATTCACGCTCGACCTTTCGGTCTCAGTGTTCTGAGGCCATATCTGTTATATGCTAGGCTCGTCAAGTTTAACCTGAGTATTCCGTGTGTGCAACTGTTTTGCACCCTTTGTATTTGAACGTAGAGCCTATCACACCCGATCATCACGTGGTGTCTCAGCACGAAGAACTTTCGCAACGGTGCATACTCAGGGAGAACACTTGTACCTTGATAATTAGTGAGAGATCATCTTATAAAGCTACCGTCGAACTAAGCAAAATAAGATGTATAAAAGATAAACATCACATGCAATCAAAATATGTGACATGATATGGCCATCATCATCTTGTGCCTTTGATCTCCATATCCAAAGCATCGTCATGATTTCCATCATCACCTGCATGACACCATGATCTCCATCATCTTGATCTATATCAATGTGTTGTCACATGGTCGTCTCACCAACTATTGCTCTTGCAACTATTGCTATCACATAGCGATAAAGTAAAGCAATTATTTGGCGCTTGCATCTTATGCAATAAAGAGATAACCATAAGGCTTCTGCCAGTTGCTGATAACTTGAACAAAACATGATCATCTTATACAACAACTTATATCTCATCACGTCTTGACCATATCACATCACAACATGCCCTGCAAAAACAAGTTAGACGTCCTCTACTTTGTTGCAGCAAGTTTTACGTGGCTGCTACGGGCTGAGCAAGAACCATTCTT
>NC_053024.1:268053567-268067391 GCF_003073215.2 Triticum urartu | reverse complement strand
ACAAATTAAGACCATTATGGTCAAGTCTTACACAGATAAAGCCTTAAGGGATAAACATCAAATGAAACACCAGCAGCGGAATTCTTCATCGATAAGTACAACCCATGCCATCTGCCTTAACCCTACAGGCATTCTGACTGGGAAACGTCCTAGTTCGCATGTTTTTGTTCAAAGAACTCTTCTTCGAACTCCTGTTCTTCCATGCCTGGCCAATTAAATAACCAGTGGCAAGCCAATGAGTACTTTGAATGTACTCGCAAGCAACCCATGTTTTGGTTCAAGGTACAACAATGCATGATATAGGTAAATTTTGCGGAAAGCTAGTTTTTTAGTGCAACGACATGTTCAACAACTTGCAAGACATGCATCAGGAGGATTCAAGTAACCATAAGGGCAGGTTACAGATATCAACATAGATAGAGTGGGCACCAACCCAACTCAATCATGTCAAGTCCTTTGACTTGACCCAAGTAGTGGTATCATCATAAAAGGAGTGGGCACCAACCCAACTCAATCATGTCAAGTCCTCTAACTTGACCCGAGTAGTTTTTCCCACACACACTGGTTTGTAAACAAGTGGACGTAGCCCAAGAGCGGTTACCCAACTGTCCTTGACCGTGGACATGGCTATTCGAATAGTTTTACACTCTGCAGAGGTTGCACACTTTACCCACAAGATCCGGGGAACTTCCGTGTCATCCACGACCAGCGGTACCTCAAGTACCCGGGGTAAGCACCCGATCACTATCTTTCCCTAGACGACACCAACAACTCTCCCGTCACTAGTAATGCGGGCTCCAAGCTAGTATCGGCCTACGTAATCAAGAATGCCCTTTCCCATATAAGGGTAGAGTGGTTGCGCAAGTAAGGTTGGAATAACGGTCGCAACTTAAACCAATCCGTTTTCGAAAACAACACACACACTTGCCTCGGTACACCACTTTGTCATCAAGTGGCTACCCAACTCATCATCTCCCTCGGGCATAAGTGGCACCCGACGGTGTTTTCGGAAAGTCCTTTGAAAATACTTTGCCTCCTCACTATGCATATTCCCGTCCCTTTAGCGAAGCACTACTAGCATCCTAACTATTACCATCGGCATAACCCTCATAAGGAGGTAGGGTCATGCGCAGATGCAAGTATCAATAAGTAGGAGACGAGGGCAACCCACTAAAGTGGCTCCCCTCTCATCATGATTCCGATGCAACAATAATAAAGTGCTATATGAAATGCATAAAAAGGGGTTTCATAGACATGGTCAAAGGGCGGCTTGCCTGGCTCAACAAGGTCTTCTGGGTCTCCAAAGTCTTCTGGTCCAACTCCTTCGTCAACAACGCAATCTATCGTCGCAAAACAATAACAAGACAAAAATAAGGCAATAATAAAACAGAAAAACCAAAGTGCTCAGAAAAATGTCAACTTATTTTTATAAAATACTAGGTGGAAATCTAAGAAGGGGATAATTCCTAGTTTTGGATTTGTAGTTATACAAGAGGAGATATGGACTTTCAAACAGAAATTAAACTGCTCAAATTTGAATTTAAATTTGAACAGTACACAAAAGTTGGTTGGATTTGAGTGAAAGTGGCACCATTAAATAGGTGGGATTTTTAGAAAAATATGGGAGTTGGAATTATTGCATTTGGATTAATATTTAATCCTGTGGAATTTTTGCAAATTTCCAGAAAAAGAAAAAGGGGAAGGGGCACAGTGCCTGCTGGGCCAGAACAGCCGCAGCGCAGCAGGCCCAGCCAGCGGGCCGGCCCAGCGCACTGGTGCACGCGCGCGCGCCAGGTTTAAACCTGACGGGCGGGGGCCGGTGGTCAGCGAGAGAGAGAGGGGCGATGGAGGGGAGAGGCTGACAGGCGGGGCCCGCCTGTCATCCCTCACCCCGAGTCCAGGCGGCCGGCGAGCTCACCGGCGATGATGCAGGGCACGGCGAGGTCGGGCGAGGGCACGGCTGGGCTCCTCGTCGTGTCGCCATTCGGGTGGAGGTGGCGGGCATCACCGGAGCTGCCTGGTTCGCCGGCGACGAGGGGCTGCGGCGGAGGAGCTTCGGGAGGTGGTGACTCCGGCCGTTTCCGGTGGCTACAGAGAGGGGAAACAAGGGGGGGAAACGATTAGTGGGGCGCAGGGGTTCCAGATCGAGGCAGAGGAGGAGCGGGGGAGGCTTATACCTCGCGAACTCCGGCGAGCCGAAGCAGCGGAGCTCGAGCTCGATCTCGAGCTCGGGCGGCTCTGGAGGAGAACTGGGGATGCAGGGGGACGTTGTGGTGGTGTAGAGAGCGATTGGTGAGGAGAGAAGGGCTCGGGGAGGCCCTTAAATAGGCGAACGGCGGTCCACCGTGGGCTCGTGCCCCGGCGAGCTCGTGCTCGTCGCTACGGGCCTCGGGAGGGGCTGGTGCCGTGTCTGGGGTGTTCGTGGGCTCGGTCCAGAGCGAGGGAAAGAAGAGAGGGAGGGAGCAGGGGGGCCAGAGGCGCGCGCGTGTGAGCCGCACCATTGGCGCGCTCGGGCGGCCTCTGTTCGCTAGCGCGGAGGCGCGGGGAGGAGGAGAGAGGAGGGGGCCGACCACTTAGCGTGCTGCGGACGCCGAGGCGCATCGGCAGGCGTGCAGGGGAGGCCCGAGGTGGCCGGAGGCGGATGGAAGGGGGCGGCTACAGTGCGGGAGCGCACTATAGCGCGCTCCAGAGCGCCCAAATGGCCGGCATGCCATTTTTTTATGCACGGTGAGCGCGTCCATTGGTGTCTAGCAGGTCTAGGGGGGAGTAAAGAAGAGGAGAGGGGCATTGGATGCCCTGGAGAGCCAGCAGGGGAGGAGAGAGGGTGAGGGAGAGAGAGAAAGTGGCTGTCCAGAGAGGGAGAGAGAGGTTTTCATCCCCCAACAATTGAGTTTAGGCTAGGAAAACTTATTGGAGGTAAAATATGACTAGAAGGGGATGTGGTAAAAATTTGAGCTCACCAAGAATAGTGGAAGGGGTCAAAACAGTGGTTTTTGCAAAATGTCAGAAGGTGTTTGATAATGGTTTGGGCAAGCAAATGAACTCCAATTGTCATGATACTTAATAGGATGAAATGACACTTAGAAATAGGGTGCGCCACCAAATTTGAGCTCATTTGGGAAAAGTTGCCAATGTAACTTTGGCAAACCCTAGAAATTAGCAGAAATGGACTTGTGTAGATCTAGTTGAGCAAATCACTTCTCCATGATGCACCACTTGGTGTAGTGGCCTCATTTGGGGATTTGCACATGCTCACAAAAGATTGGGTTAAGGAGAGAAAGTTGGCAATGTAGAGTTGTTCAAATTTGGTTCTGAACAGGAAGGGTTTTGGGGCACTTTGAGCAAGATAACATTCTCTCCAACTTGTGCCATTTGGTCTAGATGAATAATTAGACCATTTGAGCATGTTCACAAGGTTTGAGAACATTTGGACATGTTTGGAAATGTAAAGTTGCTCAAACTTCAAAATGGACAGAAATGGTTTTGGGGAGATTTCATGGGGTTATACTATTCTCCATGACATGATACTTGGCAAGATCATCAAACGTGTCATATGTGACATGCTAGAATTTTCTTGGAATTTTTGGGGAATATTTCCTGTAGAAATATTTCAAATCCTTGAAATGGGCAGGAATGGTTTTTGAGGGATTTGACCAATATTTTGAACATGACCATGCGTTGAAACTCTTATATATGGAGAATATATGTCCACTGAGTTTCCCTAAATTTTCTCAAATATTTTTGAAACATTAAAATAATTTTAACCTATTAAAGACCATTTCTGGCCTTAAGAAAAAGCCTTTAAATAAAATAGGAAAATAACTTTTAAAATTATATTTTTGGGGTTTATGGGAATCCTATATCTAATAGGTTTCAAATATACCTTTTGAAATATTTTTACTACCTTGAATTGAGTACTTGCAGTGCAAATCTTAATTCAGGGGTTTTTGGAAAACTAATTTTTGAAAATACCTTTTGGCCGAATTATTTTTGTACTATACACATGGCATGATCATTGGGCAGAAGTTTTGGGGCAAGGAGATGAAGTATAGAAGGTGGAGTTGTGTTGACTTTAAAGAGCACTTGAAAAGCACAGAGAGAAAACCAACTCCAAATAAAAGCCAAATAATGCAAAAGTTTTTGTTGGTCCAAATTTTTCATGCTTTATTAATGAAAATGACGGGTTACAAAATGCAGGGTGTGACAACTAAAAATCCATTTTGCCACCTCCAACAACGTCGCCGAGTACGAGGCGCTCATTCACGGGCTCCGGCTTGCCAAAGAACTTGGCATCCGCCGGATCTTGTGTTATGGCGACTCGGACTTAGTGGTCCAGCAATCATCTGGCGACTGGGACGCGAAAGATGCAAACATGACAAGTTACCGTTTCCTCGTATAGGAACTCAGCGGGTATTTCAAAGGGTGCGAGTTCCTCCATGTGCCAAGAAACGACAATGACCAAGCAGATGCCTTGGCACGAATCGGCTCTACCCGCCAAGCAATACCATCTGGCGTCGCCCTTCAACACCTCCTCAAGCCGTCTGTCAAGCCTTCACCAGAATCAGACTCCATTTTTGTGCCGGCTCCTCCCGAAGACGTCGGATCCGACTCCAGAGCCCCGGCAGTCGGTGCGGGGATTTTGGCGGATGACTCCAAAGCCGCCACAGTCAAACCCGGCCCAGGGACTGTGGCGGCGGACTCAAAGACTCCAGAACTCGGCCCAAGGGCCATGTCAGTCGGCCTGGGGACTTCGTTAACCCAGCAAGCGGCTGTTGACTCCAACCCGCCGCCTCCCAGCCCAACCGCCCTCGTCCAAGTCGCAGTTCTGGCAGTCGAAGAAATAGCAGCACCCTCATGGGCCCAGCCCATCCTCAAATTCCTGGTGAATAAAGAGTTGCCGACTGATGAGACCTCAGCTCGGAAAATACAACGCCGGGCGGCAGCCTACACCATAGTCAACAAAGAGCTAGTCAGGCGCAGAGTCACTGGTGTCTACCAGCGCTGCGTAGAGCCAGAGCAAGGACAAGCAATTCTCAAAGACATCCATCAAGGCGAGTGCGGCCACCATGCGGCTTCAAGAGCACTCGTCGCCAAAGCCTTTCGACACGGTTTCTTCTGGCCAACTTCCTTGGAAGAGGCCAAGGAGTTGGTACAAAAATGCAAAGGGTGCCAGAAGTTCAGCTCCAAGCCGCACCAGCCGGCTTCTGCACTCAAGACCATCCCCATTGCCTGGCCTTTCGCAGTTTGGGGTCTAGACATGGTGGGACCATTCAAGACAGCACGAGGTGGCTTAACTCACCTACTTTTCGCGGTGGACAAGTTCACCGAGTGGATAGAAGCGAAGCCAATCAAGAAGCTAAACGGTCCAACTGCTGTGACTTTCATCACCAATATCACAATTCGGTACGGCATACCAACCAGCATCATCACCGACAACGGCACAAATTTCGCCAAAGGCGCCTTGGCCCGTTTCTGCGCAACACAGGGCATCCGACTGGACCTAGCGTCCGTCGCCCATCCACAGTCAAACGGCCAGGTGGAGCGAGCAAACGGCCTCATCCTGTCCGGCATCATGCCCCGGCTAATCGAGCCTCTGGAGCACTCAGCTGGCTGCTGGCTCGATGAGCTACAAGCCGTCCTCTGGAGTCTGCGCACGACTCCAAACAAGTCAACCGACTTCACGCCTTTCTTCCTCTTCTATGGTGCCGAAGCCGTCATCCCAACGGACATAGAGTTCGATTCCCCATGAGTCACCATGTACACCGAGGAGGAAGTAGAAGAAGCATGACAAGACGGTGTCGACCTGCTGGAAGAGGGCCGGGTGTTGGCACTCAACAGGAAGGTCAGGCCAAGATCTTTCCAAGAAGGCGATCTTGTGCTCCGGCTGATCTAGTGAACAGCCGGCCAGCACAAGCTGTCGGCACCTTGGGAAGGCCCTTTCATCATTAGCAAAGTACTGGGCAACGACTCCTACTACCTGATTGACACTCAGAAGCACCGAGCACGCAGGAGGGACGACTCCGGCAAGGAGACAGAGCGGCCATGGAATGCAAATCTCCTCCGAAGATTTTACAGTTGATGCAGTATGTACCATGCTACCTTTTGTATTAAAGTACCAAGACTTCGGGGCCCCCGAGACGAGCTCGGGGACTGCCCTCTTTTGTCTGTATGATAAAAATTATGCCTACAAGTATGTTACTCTCTGTCATGCCGCTTAGCACCGGGCTCGACGAGTCGGCCCGGGGACTTGCCGCCTTTCACTATGAAATGCTTCCTGCAGCCGGACAAGTAGTGTGTAACACCTACCGTCTTCTGTTAGAAGCCGCAGCTCACAGAGCGACTGTACGGTGGGCAGAGGTAAGGTAGAATGGGCGTTCGCATGAAAAATGGTTAAGGACTCAAAGCATAAAACATAGCTCAAGACGCTTCCAGCCTTTTTTCGCAAACCGACTCTCGAATAGTCGGATTGCCGCCTTCTATTCAACTTGCTCAAAACTCTTAAAAACGGCTAAGTACTTGCATTCCCAAAGTAGCCAAGCAGTTGATCCAGCAGCAGTCCGCGGAGCGGCTGTCCGATTGGCAAGGCAGGCAACTAAGAGAAAGCGGCAAAGGAAAAAAAGCCAAAAGAGCAATGAGCAAGAAAAGATAGAACTCGGATAAATATATTTACATAACATAGGCCCTTGGCCGAATTTTCAAGCAGAGGTTCAAAATACACCCCGCGGGTGGAATTGTGCGAATTAACAAGTTCTTCAAAGACTACTGAAGCAGATAAAATAAAGATAAAGTGGCAGCTTAGGAAGCAGCAGACAGATTCAGAGGGTCGGAGGAGGCAGCAGCGTCAGGCGTCGGGGCGGCCGGCTAGCTAGTCTCGGCTTGATCGCCTCCGGCGGCAGTCGGGTCGGTCGCACGCGGCTCGTTGCTGGAGGTGCGGTCGAGCTGAGGCTGGCCGTCTGCTCCGTCTTCTGGTGCCTCCGTCTTGCCTCCGTCCTCCGCCTCGCCTTCCTCCTCGACGCTGGAGCCAATCACCTCCGCCGAGTCCTTGCCGTAGTCTGGGTTCATCCCAAACCACTCTGGCGGTACCTCCTCGCCGTCTTCAAACCGCTCGGGGATGAAGATGCTGGTGTCGGTGTACTCGGCGATCATCGCAGCACGCTTGACGAGGGCGTCTTCCGCAGCTGCCAGCTCCGGCTGGGCCTCCGACCGAAGCGTGGCCAGCCGGTCTAGATCCAGCACAGGATACCATGCCTTGACGAACTCCAAGGCCCGACGCGCTCTAGCTCGGGCCGAAGAGCCCTTCCAGGCCTCAAGACGACCAGCCGTGACCTCTAGCCAGTCAGCCGTCAGGCTGGGGGTGCGCGGAGCCTGCATGTCCGGCCACAGGGCAGCAATCGCCTGGGCACCAACACGCTGAAGCCGGCACATCATCCGATGAGCCGGCCAAAGGCGAGCATCGATGCTCAGGATGTGCTCGTCAAGAGTTCGGGGGGCGTCGGAGGCAATCTCTCCGCCCTCCGCCCTCCGACCTTCATGGTCAGCCTTGATGGCTTTGATGGCGGCCTACGACTGCCCAGGAAGGAAGTCTACAAAGACAGGAAGAAACGAAGAAGCAAGTCAAAAACCAGGAGTCAGCACGACTTAAATCGATAGCTCGAAGAATGAAAATAAAGAAACTCACCATCAACGATGTATTCAATCTCGTGGAAGCCGGAGGCCAGCATCGCCTCCTTGTCAGACCAGGAGGAGCGCTCGCTCGCGAACTCGGCTAGGAGGGCGGTTTACGTCTCCTCCGCCTCCCTCTGCGTCTTCACAAGCAGCTCCTTCTGCTCTGCCGATTGAGTGGCCAGCAGATCACGCTCCGTGGCAAGCTTGCTGCATTCCTCCTCTTTGGCGCGCAATGGCGTCGCTCAGCTGCTCTTGAAGAGCAGCGTTGGCCCCTGAGAAGAAGAAAGAAAGAAGGCGTTAAGTCATCAGGAAAAGAAGGTCGCGGGGGAGATCCGGCCCGACTGCACAGCAGTCGGCCCGAATCTCGGGGACTACAGCCCGCGGGTGCGCCTGCGCGCCCCCGCGAAGAAGGAAAAGGACTTACTCTGGCTCTCCGACAAATCGGCGGTCCGCTTGCCCAGCTGTTCAACGTTACGGTTGAAGGCAGTGACGCGGAGGTTGTGGTAATCCTGTGTCAAGCATTTCGAACAAAAAGTCAATACCCAGAGTTCATCAATTGGAGTTCCGGGCCGCCTGCTCAGCAGCCAGCCCGAAACTCGGGGACTACACCCAGTCGGTGCGCTGGCGCGCCCCCACAGAGAGGAACAAGAAAACAAAAACTAAAGGAAAAAACATACCCGGACGGCTGCCCGCGACGCTAGGAATGCCTTGGTGCAACTCTGAAGAGCGTCGCCCTCAACATGAAGCTTCGCCTGGACGTCCAGGAGCGCCTGGTTCAGCGGCCCTGTGCCGCCTCCTCGCACCCACCCAATGGGTGCGGCGCTCGTCGCTTCGACGTCTGGGATCGCCGAGCTGGCAGTGCCGGCTTCGAGGGGGCGGGGTGTCGAAATCCCCTTCTCCACACGGTGGCGCATTGGCCTCGTCTTCGGTCGGCGGCACCGGAGGGTCCGCCGGCTGCTCGCCCTGCGCACCTTCAGACGGCGGCAGAGGCGGCGGCGGAACGTTCACATCCGACGTAGTGGGATCGCCGCCCTCCCTCTCCATGACGGGGTTCTCCCCGCCGACTTCTCCAGTCTTCCCCGTGAGCTCCGGAGGCGGCGGCGCAGAGTTCAACGGGGTGACGAACACCGCCGATTGGCGGCGTGCGGCTTCCTCAGCCCGCCGCTTCGTCGCGGCGGCAGCTTCGGCCTCCGCCAGTTTTTTCTTGGCGGAGGCCTGCGCCCTGTCGGCCTCCGTCTTCTCCAGGCGAACGACCTCTTCTTCATTGCGCTTCTCCTGCGCATTCCGCTCTGTCGCCTCCCGGAGGTCAGCAGCGGGGTCAATCCGCCGAGTGGTGGCGGACGTCTCCGCTGACCCCATGACGGAGGCGGCGGTAACCCTCTCAAGAGTGAGGGTAGCCTTGAAGCAAGGGGGACAAGCAAAAACTCAGACAAAGTCACAAAGAAATAATAAAGCATTGAGACAGGATACTCACGCGGAGACCAATGGCGGCTTCCTCACTTCCTTACAGAAGCGGATGGCCTTCGCGGCGGCCTCGTCCCGCCAGGTCGCCGCAGCCGAACCCTTGGGTTTCTTCGGCCGACTGCCGAACAAGGTCGGCACGGCCCTGCGCTTCTTCCCGCCGCCTGGAGCACCCGGCGTGGCAAAAGAGCCCGCGCCAGGATGGCTAGCTCTTGGCCGATGGTGGGGGGCGACTTCCCCTCGGCGTCGTCGTTAGGCCAGTCGTCCTCCAGAACCGCCGCCCCCAGATCGGGGTCGTCGACGTCGCTCTCCGCCCGGTCGGCGAGGAACTCGCGGGTTGGCCCCGAGGTGCCAGCTGGTGAATGGAGGGGATTCTAACCAAAGCCGACTGGTCAAAACAAAACTCGGCAAGAAAGAAGACAATCCAAAGAAAGAAAGGAAAGGTGACTCACCACGGGCGGGGGGTTGGCGCGGGAGTACGGCTCCTTGCCGAACCGCCAATCCTCCAGGAGCTTGCTCTCGGAGAGGTAGTTCACCATGAAGGCTACCTCTTCATGAGGCATGTCCTTGGTGCACATCCGACTCGGGTCGCGGTGCCCGCTCATCTGGCATATCATATGGGGGCGGCCTTGTAGTGGGAGAACTCAGCGTGCCACGAAGGCGGCTAGAAGATCCGGACCAGTCAGACCCTCCGACTGCGTCAACACTCAGAGTCGCGCGATGGCGCCGGCTCCCGCAGGCGTCAGCGACTTGGCCCGGTATGACCAGTTGGGCAGCCTCCCAGCTGGCGGGCCGGCTTCGAAAGCCTGCAGGTTGACCCAGTCCCCCCTCGCGGAGACGCTCCTGACGTAAAAGTAGGATCTCTGCCACATCTTCACCGACTTTATCAGCGAGATGGAGGGGAAGGGGTTGTCGGCTCCTGACCTTCGCACGGCGATGAAAGCGCCGCATTGAGCCGACATGCCCGTGGCCTGGGTGCCGAGCTTGGAGAAGAAGAACTCCCCCCAGAGCTCGAGGGTGGGGAGGACTCCGAGGAAGCCTTCGCACAAGGCCACGAAGGCGGACAACAGCACCACTATGTTGGGGGTGAGGTGGTGCGGCTGGAGGCCATAGAACTCAAGGAAAGATCGGAAGAAACTGCTCGCCGGCAGCCCCAACCCGTGCAAGCAGTGCGAGCGGAAGATGACCCGCTCGCCCTCCTGCGGCGCGGGGGAAATCTCCCCCTTCGGCGCAAGGCGCACCCGCACGTGATCCTCGCCGGGGAGCCGACGAGTCCGGCGAAGGAACTCAATGTGGTCGTCATGGACTTCGGAACCACCCCAAGTGTCGGAGCGCATCGGGGGAGGCGCGGCGGCGGAGGAAGAAGTCATCGCGAGCTGTCGCCGCGGCGTTCGTCGGAGCTTGGGCGCGCGGCGGAGTGAAGAAGAAGAAGGAGGAGAGCAAGGATGAGTGAGAAGGAGGAGAGCGAGGTGTAGTGGGAAGGAGGGGCGCGCGTGCCCCCCTCTTCCCCCTACTTATAGCCTCGTGGGCTGCGAAGCCGAGGGGGCGTCGTGGGGATTTACTGCACCCACGGCCCCACGACCCCCATGTTCCACGATAAAGTTATTGCGCGTAGTAACTCCACAGGAATCCCAACCGTCCGCCGGGGCCGCAGCGGATCCGCTCGGGCGCCGAGGCGCGGTAGTGGCGGGCCCCGCCCATGGGCCTGTCCCGTCGCGCGCGTAGGCTGGCAGGACGGCCCAGCCACATGCCATCGCGTGACAGGCCTGGGACGGGCGGCGGCCTGGAGGCTTATCTAGCATGCCACTTGGATCCCGCCGCGATGTTCGAAATATTGTGCGAGTCGGAATTAAGTGAGTCCGAATCGAGCGAGCCCGACTCCAACTAGTCGGCCGGCAGAAGTCAATCAAAGACCATGAGTTGAGCACCCGAAAAGAGAAACTGCTGAGGCTTCTCGGCCGATCGTCCGCGGCGCCTCACCAGCTTCGGGGACTACTGTCAGAGTAATGGGCCACGGGTAGGCCGACCCGAGCCCCAGAATCTTTCAAGACATCGGGGCAGGCTGCGCCCCTCAAGACCCCAGGACGAAGAGCCGCGTTCAAGAAGCCAACGGCGAAGATGGCCGACTGACCACTCACGGCCGAGTCCCAGGGACGACTTCAGGGAGAGCCGACTCCTGACTGACGACTTCCAGAGAAGCCGGCTTCGGGGAGTCGGCCTGCGACTCCAACACCCCCCATGACCTCATCAAGTGGGACAGGGCGGGGGAGTGGCAATAATGAAGCCCGCTCCTGCCCCTTACCAAGGGCAGGCATGGCTATAGCACGTCGTACCCCAGAAGATCTCCATGCGGCGTGGCACTGTTGCCATGCCAGCCCTGACATCAACGCCATAGGACCGAATCCTGCAGCCACGACGGCTTGTCTGTACGGCCCAGAGGCAGCGGGTCCCACCAGTCAGTGAGACCCCAGGAGACGGCAAGAGGACCTCTAGTCAGGCGCGACGGGAGTCGGCCCCTAGGAGTCGGCCGAGCCCTCCCTTGGGGCCCACACACCATTAATCAAGATGTGATGGGGAGTGGCAATAGTGATCGACCTCCAGGCGGTGGGGCTATTGCCACGACCTCATGATCAAGCCCGCGTCATCAGAAGCACGGCTACAGTAATCAGCAGCCGGCAAGACCCGCCCGCGGCGGACGCGGCCTGTCGGCTCCGTACCAGGCCAATCGGCGGGACCCGCCAGTCGGCGCGCCCCAGCGGTCGGCAGAGAAGACGGAGGCCAGAGGCGCTGACGGCTGGGCCCGCGTCCAGCCGGATTACCATTGTACCCCCGGGGGGGGTAGGCCTATATAAACCCCCAGGGCACCCAAGCAAAGGGTTGGAACCCATTAGCTCTAGACTAGATCATATAAAAGGGAGAGAGCTAGCCTCGGCCTCTCCTACCACCAGAAAACAGCTCAAGGAGCAACCGTGTAAACACTTTGCCATAGTGATCATGCGGAGACCCCGCAGAGCAGCAGTAGGGGTATTATCTCCCCGGAGAGCCCTCAAGCTGGGTAAGATTCACCGGCATGCATGCCTTCGCCTCATCCCGTTTCCAGGCACCGACGACGTTCTACTCGCCCCCACCATGATAAGCCATCCATTGGCATGTGTCGCACCAAACCCCCGACATTTGGTGCCCACCGTGGGGCCTGGTGCACCGCCGTCCGGAGACCTGTTCTGGACGGGAACCCTTTTTATCCCTGGAGAGCGCAGCCAGCCAGGCACGCCAGACGGAGTTTCACCGACGCGCTAAGCGGCATTGACATCGCCTGCGCAGCCAGCTGCCTGGCTGAAATAGTCGGCGAGGTCCGCCTCTCCGACGAACCTGCATCCAACGTAGGCACGGGCGGCCTTGAGAGCCTCCTCGCGGGCCTCCTCGATCAACTCCACGTTTCCGGCGAGCCTGCCGTAGACTTGGAGTCTGTGGGCTCCACCGACCCGATGTTGGTCGACTCCGACACCGTGTCGCTCGACGCCTTCCCCACCAATGTGGTGGTCTACGACGAACCCCTCCCTCGCGCGGAGAGCGACAGAAGCACCGTCACCGAGGTGCTAGTCATCAGTCATGACGAGCTCCCCGGCGGAGGGGCGCACGACTCACTTAGCGCGGCGCTACAGGACCTATCTGCGCCCATTCCGGAAGACGCTGACGCAGAGACGTTGGAGGCGCGCCGCCTTCAGCTCGTTGAAGGCGCGAAGAAGCTGGCCAGCATGAGGCGCTTGTCAGAAGGCTACCAACGGGAGATGGATCGCGCCGTCGGCAGCTCGCTGGCCCCGGCGGGGCCCAGCCGCCTTGGCGCGGTCCAGCAGCGCGGCGTAGCCATCGCCAACCTGTTTGGGGCAAGCCGCCCTGTGTACGCTACACCAGCGGAGAACATCCGAGCCGCTCAGGCAGCGGCGGATGAGCTGGACAATTTCGAGGGCGGAGAACGCCGCCTCATGATGGAGCGAGTCCAGCGGCTCCTCGACGCGGCCGCCGCGCAGAACGAGGTCGGCTACCGCACGGAGGCGCCACAACGGCCGAACGACAACCTTCACCGAGATCAAGGCGCGACGTCTCGGACGCCAACTGGCGGCGCCCGAGGAAGAAGAGACAAGGAGCCGGTTGTCAGCCACAGTCGGACTCGCATTACCATAGAGCTCGACCGAGACGGCCGCCCGAGGGCAGTGGAACGACTGGACGACTGTCCACCTCCCCCTCCTCGCAAGGAGAGGTGGGTCTCCCTTCCGCCTGTTGATCATCCGACTCTCGGCGACCGCCTTGGCCGCCGAGAGGGAGTTGGAGAGAATGACGCCCGCCACCGGATCGACCGGCTTCACCGATCCCTAGCGCTGGAAGAAGAAGACGAGCTAGGTCCGCCTTGTTTCGGGCCCCGCATTCGAGACGAGCCCTTTCCCAGAGGGTTCATGCTCCCAAGGGACACGCCCAAGTATACCGGCTCCATGAAGCCGGAAGACTGGCTAGTCGACTACTCCACGGCTGTCAGCATAGCAAACGGCAATAAGCGTGTCGCCGTGAAGTACATTCCGCTCATGCTCCAGGGCATGGCTCGGACATGGCTGAACAGCCTAATGCCCCGCAGCATCAATAGCTGAGTCGATTTCACCGAAGCGTTCGTCCGCAAGTTCACCAGCACGTACAAGCGTCCTCCCA
>NC_053024.1:268040860-268052567 GCF_003073215.2 Triticum urartu | reverse complement strand
ATCTTGTGGTGTCCTTTCCCGGTGACAGTAGGGGCAGCAAGACACGTATTGTATTGTTGCCATCGAGGATAACAAGATGGTGTTTTTTATCATATTGCATGAATTTATCCCTCTACATCATGTCATCTTGCTTAAGGCGTTACTCTATTTTCATGAACCTAATACTCTAGATGCATGCTGGATAGCGGTCGATGAGTGCAGTAATAGTAGTAGATGCAGGAAGGAGTCGGTCTACTTGTCTCGGACGTGATGCCTATATACATGATCATACCTAGATATTCTCATAACTATGCTCAATTCTGTCAATTGCTCAACAGTAATTCGTTCACCCACCGTAAAATACTTATGCTCTTGAGAGAAGCCAGTAGTGAAACCTATGGCCCCCGGGTCTATCTTCATCATATTAATCTTCCAATACTTAGTTATTTCCTTTGCTTATTACTTTGCTTTTATTTTACTTTGCATCTTTATCACAAAAATACCAAAAATATATCTTATCATATCTATCAGATCTCACTCTCGTAAGTGACCGTGAAGGGATTGACAACCCCTTACGCGTTGGTGTGAGGAGTTATTTGTTTTGTGCAGGTACGAGGGACTCGCGCGTAGCCTCCTACTGGATTGATACCTTGGTTCTCAAAAACCGAGGGAAATACTTACGCTACTCTGCTGCATCATCTTTCCTCTTGAAGGAAATCCAACGCAGTGCTCAAGAGGTAGCAGATTCGGACAGACTTAAGCATCGCTACGAGTGAGAAAATCTCACCGTATTCAACACGTTGAACTTTGTCAAAACCTTTTTCGACAAGTCTAGCTTTGTAGATAGTAACACTACTATCAGCGTCCGTCTTCCTCTTGAAGATCCATTTATTTTCTATGGCTTACCGATCATCGGGCAAGTCAACCAAAGTCCACACTTTGTTCTCATACATGGATCCCATCTCAGATTTCATGGCCTCAAGCCATTTCGTGGAATCTGGGCTCATCATCACTTCCTCATAGTTCGAAGGTTCGTCATGGTCAATTAACATGACCTCCAGAATAGGATTACCGTACCACTCTGATACGTCTCCAACGTATCTATAATTTTTGATTACTCCATGCTATATTATCTTCTCTTTTGGATGTTTATGGGCTTTATTATACACTTTTATATCATTTTTTGGTACTAACCTATTAACCCAGAGCCCAGTGCCAGTTTCTGTTTTTACCTTGTTTTAGGGTTTCGAAGAAAAGGAAAATCAAATAGAGTCCAATTGACTTGAAACTTCACGGAACTCATTTTTGGAAGGAAAGAAGCCCAGAAGACTTGGAGTGCATGTTAGGGGACCTTCGAGGAGGCCATGAGGTAGGGGGGGGCGTCCACCCCCTAGGGCGCGCCCTCCACCCTCGTGGGCCCCTCGTGCCCTCCTGACGTACTTCTTCCGCCTATATATCTCCATATACCTAAAAACATCGAGAGCACAATAGATCGGGAGTTCCGCCGCCAGAAGCCTCCGTAGCCACCGAAAGCCAATCTAGACCCGTTCCGGCACCCTGCCGGAGGGGGAATCCCTCTCCGGTGGCCATCTTCATCATCCCGGTGCTCTCCATGACGAGGAGGGAGTAGTTCTCCCTCGGGGCTGAGGGTATGTACCAGTAGCTATGTGTTTGATCTCTCTCTCGTGTTCTTGATTTGGCACAATCTTGATGTATCGCGAGCTTTGCTATTATTGTCGAGTAATGGGCCACGGGTTAGGCCTAACCCGGCCTAGAACCTTTCAATACATTGAGGCAGACTGCGCCCCTCGAGACCCCAGGATGAAGAGCCCCTTCTGAGAGTCGCGGCGAGCGGCCGACTGCCCACTCAGCGGCCGAGTCCCAGGGACGACTTCAGGATAAGCCGACTCCTGACTGGCGACTTCTAGAGAAGACGGCCTTGGGGAGTCGGCCCGCGATGCCAACAACCCCCATGCCCTCATAAAGAGGGACGGGACGGGGAGTGGCCATAGTAAGGTCCACTCCACCCCTTTTCCAAGGGCAGGCGTGGCTACAGTACGCCGTACCCGCAGAGATCTCCACGCGGCGCGACACTATTGCCATGCCGGCCCTGACGTCAGCCCCAGAGGGCGGAGTCCTGTGCCCACGACGGCCTGCCGGTACGACCCAAGGATGATGGGTCCCACCAGTCGGCGGGCGTACGAAAGACGGCGAGAGCGCCACCAGTCGGCCCTGGATGGGAGTCGGCCACCAGGAGTCGGCCGGCCCCTCCCATGGGCCCCACGCGCCATTAATCAGACGTGACAGGTAGTGGCCACAGTGATCGCCCGCCAGACGGCGGAGCTGTCGCCATGACCTCATGAACGAGCCTGCGTCATTCAGAGGCAACTACAGTAATCACAGCCGGCAAGACCCGCCCGCGGCGGACGCGGCCTGTCGGCTCCGTACGACCAGTCGGCGGGCCACAGTCGGTGGCCCAGGAGTCGGGATAAGGTCGGCCAGAGAGACTGACGGCTGGGCCCGCGCCCAGTCCGATTAATATTGTACCCCTGGGGGGTAGGCCTATATAAACCCCCAGGGCACCCATGCAAAGCGTGGGAATCCATTAGCACTAGACCAGATCATATAGGAAAGAGAGAGCTAGCCTTGCCTTCTCCTACCTCCAGGAAACAGCTCAAGGAGCAACCGTGTACACACTTTGCCATAGTGATCATGCGGAGACCCCGTAGAGCAGCAGTAGGGGTATTATCTCCATGGAGAGCCCAGAAGCTGGGTAAGATTCGCCAACGTGCATGCCTTTGCCTTATCCCGTTTCCAAGCACCGGCGACGTTCTACTCGCCCCCACCATTATAGCCATCCTTTGGCATATGTCGCACCCAACCCCCGACATTTGGCGCCCACGTGGGGCCTGGTGCACCGTGTCCGGAGACCTGCTCTGGTGGGAACCCTTTTTCTCCCTGGCGAGCGCAGCCAGCCCGGCACGCCAGACGGAGTTTGCGCCGACGCACTACACAGCGCTGAGATCGCCTGCGTAGCCAGCTGCCTCGCCGATCTTGTCGGCGAGGTTCGCCTCACCGATGAGGCTGCATCCGACGCAGGCACGGGCGGCCCCGAGAGCCTCCTCGCGGGCCTCCTTGACCAACTCCATGTCGCCGGCGAGCCTGCCGTGAACTTGGAGTCAGTAGGCTCCACCGACCCGATGCTGGTCGACTCCGACACGCGTCGCTCGACGCGTTCCCCACCAATGTGGTGGTCTATGACGAGCCGCTCCCTCACGCGGAGAGCGATGGAAGCACCGTCACAGAGGTGCTCGTCATCAGTCATGACGAGCATCCCGACGGAGGAGCGCATGACCCACTTGGCGCGGCACTGCAAGACCTGACTGCGCCCATTCGGGAAGACGCTGACGCGGAGACGTTGGAGGCACGCCGCCTTCAGCTCGTCGAAGGCGCGATGAAGCTGGCTAGCATGAGACACTTGTCAGAAGCCTACCAGCGTGAGATGGATCGCGCTGTAGGTGGCTCGCCAGCCCCAACTGGGCCCAGCCGCCTAGGCGCGGTCCAGCAGCGCGGCGTGGCCATCGCCAACCTATTCGGGGCAAATCGCCCTGTGTACGCCACACCTGCGGAGAACATTCGAGCCGCCCAGGTGGCGGCGGACGAGCTGTACAACTTCGAGGGCGAAGAGCGCTGCCTGATGACGGAACGAGTCCAGCGGTTTCTTAACGTGGCTGCCTCGCAGAATGAGGCCGGTTGCCGCACAGAGGCGCCGCAGCGACAAAACGACGACCTGCCTCCACGCCGAGACCAAGGCGCGACGTCTCGGACGCCGACTGGCGGCGCCCGACGAAGGAAAGACAAGGACCCGGCTGTCAGCCACAGTCGGACTCGCATTACCATAGAGCGCGACCAAGACGGCCGCCCGAGAGCAGTGGAACGACGGGACGACTGTCCGCCTCCTCCTCCTCGCAAGGAAAGGCGAGTCTCCCTGCCGCCTGTTGACCATCCGACTCTCGGCGACCGCCTTGGCCGCCGAGAGGGAGTCGGAGAAAACGACGCCCGCCACCGGATCGACCGACTTCACCGATCCCTGGCGCTGGAAGAAGAAGACGAGTTGGGTCCGCCTTGTTTCGGGCCCCGCATTCGAGACGAGCCCTTTCCCAAAGGGTTCACGCTCCCAAGAGACACGCCCAAGTACACCGGCTCCGTGAAGCCGGAGGACTGGCTGGTTGACTACTCCACGGCCGTCACATAGCGAACGGCAACAAGCGTGTCGCCGTAAAATACGTTCCGCTCATGCTCCAGGGCACGGCCCGGACATGGCTGAACAGCCTGAAGCCCCGCAGCATCAACAGCTGGGTCGACTTCACCGAATGCATTCGTCCGCAACTTCACAAGCACGTACAAGCGTCCTCCCAAGCCTCGTCAGCTTTCCTTGTGCGTGCAAGGCCCCAACGAGTCGACTCGCGACTACCTCACGCGTTGGGCCGAGCTTCGGAACTCCTGTGAGGGCGTGCACGAGGTGCAGGCTATCGAGTACTTCACCGCGGGTGCAGAGAAGGCACCCTCCTCAAGCACAAGCTCCTCTCTGCGACGAGCCAGAAACCCTCGACGAGCTGCTGATCATAGCAGACAAGTATGCCACGGCCGACTCCTCCATGAAGGCGGAGATTCAAGTTAGTGCGACTGGCAAAGTGGCCCCTCAGGCTCCTAGAACTCCGGCTGGAGACGCCAGTCGGCGAACAGCAGAGCGACCACAAGCGCAAGGCCCCGCAGCCGGCTTCCAGCAGCCGGCAGGTGGCGACAGTCGAAGACCAGCAGCCGGAAGGGCAGCCTCCACCCAAGCGACAGAAAGGCGGCAAGCCCAACTGGTTGCCGGCTTTCTCATACGAGCAGACTCTGGATGGTCCTTGCAATTCCACAGCGGCGCGAAGCCGTCGAATCACACCACCCGGAAGTGCCACTGGCTCACCAGGATCGCCAAAGGAGACGGCCTCCTGCCTCCCCCGCCTGCTGGGCAGCAGCCTCCGCCTCCGCCCCAGCAGCCGGCTGTCAGGCCAGTCGGCGCAGTACAAGACGAGTACCCCGAAGAGCACGGAGCCTACGTGATATTTACCAGCGTGGCTGATGATCGACGCAGCAGGCGGCTGCAGCAGCAAGAGGTGAATGCAGTAGCATCAGAGACACCAGATTCATGCACTGGTCCGAGAAGCCTATCAGCTGGAGCAGAGCTGATCACCCAGAGGTGATGCCGAGTCCGGGCTCTTATGCCTTGGTCTTGGATGCCACCTTTGCCACGGATAGACGAGCTGCTCGTTTCTCGCGAGTTCTGATAGACGGAGGCAGCAGCACATCAACATCCTGTACAAGGACACCATGGAGAAGTTAGGAATCAAGCAAAGACAGCTTCAGAACAGCCGGACTGTGTTCCACGGCATTGTTCCTGGCCTTTCCTGCTCACCAATCGGCAAGATCCTGATGGACGTCCTCTTTGGAGACAAAGATCACTTCCGCCGAGAGTCAGTTTGGTTTGAGGTGGTGGATCTCGAGAGCCCATACCATGCATTACTTGGCCGACCCGCCCTGGCCAAGTTCATGGCGGTCCCCCACTACGCCTACCTCAAGATGAAGATGCCTAGTTCCAAGGGGATTCTGACCGTAGCCGGCGACTACCGGAAGTCGTCTGCCTGTGCGGCTGAGAGTAGTCGGTTGGCCGAGTCCCTGGTGATCGCGGCCGAGAAGCGGCTCCTTGACCGGGTTGTGGCGATGGCCGGCAAGCAGCTAGAGGTGTCGCCAACCCCAAGGAGTCGGAGGCTGAGGGTTCGTTCAAGCCGGCCAAAGAGACAAAGAAGATACCCTTGGATCCGGAGCACCCAGAGAGGTACGCTGTCGTAGGCGCAAACCTCGACAGCAAATAGGAAGGCGAGCTCGTCGATTTCCTCCGTGAGAATCGGGACATCTTCGCATGGTCCCCCAAAGACATGCCAGGTGTACCGACGGAATTCGCCGAGCACAAGTTACATGTCCGATCTGATGCAAAGCCGGTCAGGCAGCCCTTGCGCCGCCTATCAGAAGAAAAGAGAAGAGTTGTCGGAGAAGAGATAGCCCGACTCCTAGCAGCCGGCTTCATTATGGAAGTATTCTTTCCAGAGTGGCTAGCCAACCCGGTCCTGGTACTGAAGAAGAACAAGCAGTGGCGAATGTGTATTGACTACACAAGCCTCAACAAGGCTTGCCCCAAGGACCCGTTTGCTTTGCCAAGAATTGATCAGGTGATAGACTCCACAGCCGGATGCGAGCTGTTGAGCTTCTTGGATGCATATTCAGGATATCACCAGATCAAGCTGAACCCGGCTGACAGACTGAAGACCGCCTTCATCACACCGTTTGGAGCCTTCTGCTACTCACCATGAATGTCGGCGCCACCTTTCAGCGTTGCATGCAGAAGTGCCTCCTCAAGCAACTCGGCAGAAACGCCCACGTCTACGTGGACGATGTGGTGGTGAAGACGGAGAAGCATGGAACACTGCTGGAAGACCTCAAGGAGACCTTTGAGAACCTACGCCGATTCCAGATCAAGCTCAACCCTGAGAAGTGCGTCTTCGGAGTACCAGCCGGCCAACTCCTTGGCTTCCTGGTCTCTGAACTGGCATAGAGTGCAACCCTGTAAAGATCAAGGCCATTGAGAGGATGGAGGTACCCAGCCGACTGCTGGACGTGCAAAAGTTCACTGGCTGCTTGGCGTCCATCAGCCGATTCATCAGTCGGCTGGGCGAGAAAGCTCTCCCCTTATACCAGCTCATGAAGAAGACCACTTTTTTCGAGTGGAACCACAAGGCGGACGAAGCTTTCTCCAGTTGAAGAAGATGTTGACTACTCCACCCGTTCTGGCGGCTCCGACTCCTAAGGAGCCTATGCTCCTGTACATCGCCGCCACCAGCCGGGTAGTCAGCACAGTCATTGTAGTGGAACGCAAGGAGGAAGGCAAGGCACTACCTGTCCAGAGACCGGTATATTACCTGAGCGAAGTGCTGTCGCTCCAAGCAGAACTACCCCCACTACCAGAAGATGTGCTATGGCGTGCACTTTGCCGCCAAGAAATTGAAGCCTTACTTTCAAGAGCATCCAATCACTGTGGTCTGCACGGCCCCACTTGCCGAGATCATCGGAAGCCGAGATGCTTCTGGCCGAGTGGCCAAATGGGCCATAGAGCTGGCTCCCTACACCATCCACTACCAGCCCCGCACCGCCATCAAGTCACAAGCACTGGCCGACTTCCTCGTCGACTGGGCCGAGACCCAGTACCTACCTCCAGCGCCCGACTCCACCCATTGGCGGATGCATTTCGACGGCTCCAAGATGCGCACCGGCTTGGGAGCCGGCGTTGTCCTCACTTCTCCTAAAGGCGACAAGCTCAAATACGCACTGCAAATCCATTTTGCCGCCTCCAACAACGTGCCGAATACGAGGCGCTCATTCACGGGCTCCGGCTTGCCAAAGAACTTGGCATTCGCCGGATCCTGTGTTATGGCGACTCGGACTTAGTGGTCCAGCAGTCGTCTGGCGACTGGGACGCCAAAGATGCAAACATGGCGAGTTACCGTTTCCTCGTGCAGCAACTCAGTGGATATTTCGAGGGGTGCGAGTTCCTCCATGTGCCAAGAAACGACAACGACCAAGCAGACGCCCTGGCACGAATCGGCTCTACCCGCCAAGCAATACCATCCGGCGTCGCCCTTCAGCGCCTCCTCAAGCCGTCTGTCAAGCCTTCACCAGAATCAGACTCCATCTTTGTGCCGGCTCCCCGAAGAAGTCGGATCCGATCCAGAGCCCCAGACGGTACGAGGATTTTGGCAGATGGCTCCAAAGCCGCCACAGTCGAAGCCGGCCCAGGGACTGCAGAACCCGGCCCGGGGACTGCGGCGGCCAGCCCGAAGACTCCAGAACTCGGCCCGAGGGCTGCACCAGTCGGCCCGGGGACTTCATTAATCCAGCAAGCGGTTGCTGACTCCAGCCCGCCGCCTCCCAGCCCAGCCGCCCTCGTCCAAGTCGCAGTTCTGGCAGTCGAAGAAATAGCAGCACCCTCATGGGCCCAGCCCATCCTCAAATTCCTGGTGAGCAAAGAGCTGCCGACTGATGAGACCTTAGCTCGGCAAGTACAACGCCGAGCGGCAGCCTACACCATAGTCAACAGAGAGCTGGTCAGGCGCAGCGTCACTGGTGTCTACCAGCGCTGCGTAGAGCCAGAGCAAGGCCAAGCAATTCTCAAAGACATCCATCAAGGCGAGTGCGGCCACCATGCGGCTTCAAGAGCACTCGTCGCCAAAGCTTTCGACACGGTTTCTTTTGGCCAACGGCCTTAGAAGAGGCCAAGGAATTGGTCCAAAAATGCAAAGGGTGCCAGAAGTTCCGCTCCAAGCCGCATCAGCCGGCTTCTGCACTCAAGACCATCCCCATTGCCTGGCCTTTCGCAGTTTGGGGCCTAGACATGGTGGGACCATTCAAGACGGCACGAGGTGGCTTAACTCACTTACTTGTCGCGGTGGACAAGTTCACCAAGTGGATAGAAGCGAAGCCAATCAAGAAACTGAATGGTCCGACTGCCGTGACTTTCATCTCCGACATCACAATTCGGTACGGCATACCACACAGCATCATCACCGACAGGCACACGAATTTTGCCAAAGGCGCCTTGGCCCGTTTCCTGTGCGACACAGGGCATCCGACTGGACCTAGCGTCCGTCGCCCATCCACAGTCAAACGGCCAGGTGGAGCGAGCAAACGGCCTCATCCTGTCCGGCATCAAGCCCGACTGATCGAGCCTCTGGAGCGCTCGGCTGGCTGCTGGCTCGACGAGTTGCCAGCCGTCCTCTGGAGTCTGCGCACGACTCCAAACAAGTCAACCGGCTTCACGCCTTTCTTCCTCGTCTACGGTGCTGAAGCCGTCATCCCAACGGACATAGAGTTCGATTCCCCGCGAGTCACCATGTACACCGAGGAAGAAGCAGAAGAAGCATCAAGACGGCGTCGATCTGCTGGAAGAGGGCCGGCTGCTTGGCACTCAGCCGGTCCAGCATCTACCAGCAGAGCCTGCGCAGATACTACAACAGGAAGGTCAGGCCGAGATCTTTCCAAGAGGGCGACCTTGTGCTCCGACTGATCCAGCGAACAGCCGGCCAGCACAAGCTGTCGGCGCCTTGGGAAGGCCCCTTCATCATCAGCAAAGTGCTGGGCAATGACTCCTACTACCTGATCGACGCTCAGAAGCCCCGAGCACGCAAGAGGGACGACTCCGGCAAAGAGACAGAGCGGCCATGGAATGCAAATCTCCTCCGAAAATTTTACAGTTAAACGCAGTATGTATCACGCTACCTTTTGTATTAAAAGTACCAAGACTTCGGGCCCCCCGAGAAGAGCTCGGGGACTGCCCTCTTTTATCTATATGATAAGAAATATGCCTTCGAGTATATTACTCTTTGTTATGCCGCTTGGCACCGGGTTCGACTAGTCGGCCCGGGGACTTGCCGTCCTGCGCTATGAAATGCTTCCTGCAGCCGGACAAGTAGTGTGTGGCGTCTAAGCCGTCTCCTGCCAGAAGCCGCAGCTCGCAGAGCGACTGTCGGTGGGCAGGAGTAAGGAAGAATGGGCGTCCACATGAAAAATGGCTAAGGACTCAAAGCATAAACATAGCTTAAGGCCGGCTTCCAGCCTTTTTTCGCAAACCGACTCTTGAATAGTCGGCTTGCCGCCTTCTATCCGACTTGTTAAACAACTCTAAAAACGGCTAAGTACTTGCCTTCCCAAAGTGACCAAGAATTTGATCCAGCAGCAGTCAAGAGCGGCTGTCCGACTGACAAAGACGGCAACTGAGGGAAGGCGGCAAAGGAAAAAGCCAAAAGAGCAATGAGCAAGAAAAGATAGAAGTCGGATGAATATTTACATAACAAAGGCCCTTGGCCGAATCTTCGAGCAGAAGATTTCAAAATACACCCCGCGGGTGGAATTGTGCGAATTAACAAGTTCTTCAAAGACTATTAAACAGATAAAACAAAGATAAGGTGGCAGCCTAGGAGGCGGCAGACGGGTTCGGAGGATCGGAGGAGACGGCGGTGTTGGATGTTGGGGCGGCCGGCTAGGCGTTCTCGGCTTGATCACCTCCGGCGGCAGTCGGCTCGGGCGGGCACGACTCATTGCTGGAGGCGCGGTCGAGCTGAGGCTGGCCGTCCGCTCCGTCTTCCGGTGCCTCCATCTCGCCTCCGTCCTCTGCCTCGCCTTCCTCCTCGACGCTGGAGCCGATCACCTCTGCCGAGTCCTTGCCGTAGTCGGGGTTCAGCCCAAACCACTCCGGCGATACCTCCCCGCCGTCTTCAGCCCGCTCAGGGACAAAGATGCGGGGACAAAGATGCTGGTGTCGGTGTACTCGGCAATCGCCGCCGCATGCTTGACAAGGGCGTCTTCCGCGGCTGCCAGCTCCGGCTGGGCCTCTGACCGGAGTGTGGCCAGCCGGTCTAGGTCCAGCCCCGGATACCACGCCTTGACGAATTCCAAGGCTCGACGCGCTCCGGCCCGGGCCGAGGAACCCTTCCAGGCCTCAAGACGGCCAGCCGCGACCTCCAGCCAGTCGGCAGTCCGACTGGGGGTGCGCGGAGCCTGCACGCACGGCACTAGGGCGGCGATCGCTTGGGCGCCGACACGTTGAAGCCGGCGCAACATCTGGTGGGCCGGCTGCAGGAGAGCCCCAATGCTCAGAATATGCTCGTCAAGGGTCCGAGGGGCATCAGCGGCGATCTCCGCGCCATCCGCCCTCCGCTCCTCGTGGTCGGCCTCAATAGCTTGAATGGCGGCCTGCGAGTGGCCGGGGAAGAAGTCTGCCAAGACGGAAAGAATGAAGAACAAGTCAAAAAACCAGGAGTCGGCTCGACATATAGTCGGCGGCTCGAAGAAGGAAAGCAAAGAAGCTTACCGTCGACGAGGTCCTCGCTCTCGTGGAAGCCGGAGGCCAGCATTGCCTCCTTGTCAGTCCAGGAGGAGCGCTCGCTCGCGAACTCGGCCAGGAGGGCGGCCTCCGCCTCTTCCGCCTCCTTCTGCGTCTTCTTAAGCAGCTCCTTCTGCTCTGCCAATTGTGCGGCCAGCAGATCGCGCTCTGCGGCGAGCTTGCTGCACTCCTCCCCCTTGGCACCGCAACGCGGAGTTGGCTTCGCTCAGCTGCTGTTGAAGAGCGGCGTTGGCCTCTGAAGAGAAAGAAGAAAGAAGGCGTTAAGTCATCAACGAAGAAGGTGCCGGGGAGATCCGGCCCGACTGCTCAGCAGTCGGCCCGAATCTCGGGGACTACAGCCCGCGGGTGCGCCAGCGCGCCCCAAAGAAGAAAAAGGACTCACTCCGGCTCTCCGACAAGTCGGCGGTCCGCTTGCCCAGCTCTTCAACGTTGCGGTTGAAGGCGGTGACACGGAGGTTGTGATAGTCCTGCAACAAGTATTTCAAACAAAAGTTAGTACCCGGAACTCACCAATTGGAGTTCCGGGCCGCCTGCTCAGGCAGCCGGCCCGAAACTCGGGGACTACACCCAGTGGGTGCGCTGGCGCGCCCCCACAGAGAGAAACAAGAAACACAAGGACAAAGGAGAAAGCATACCCGGATGGCTGCCCGCGACGCCAGGTGCGCCTTGGTGCAGTTCTGGATGGCGTCGCTCTTGGCTCGCAGCTCCGTCTAGACTTCCAGAAGCGCCTGG
>NC_053024.1:268027593-268039860 GCF_003073215.2 Triticum urartu | reverse complement strand
TCTATGATTTTTAGAAGTTTTGGCTATTTCTTGCAATTTCCTATATAATAATAAATCCAGAAAATGAATAATTGCGTCAGCACTGCGTCACTGTGACGTCAGCGAGTCAAAGGCGCTAGGGCCAGTCAAACCTGACTAGTGGGCCCCGTCTGTCAGTGTCTCAGCTAACTAACAGAGTTAAGTTAGTACTAATTAACTGTTAGTGGGGCCTGGGCCCACATGTCAGTGACCTAAACTAACTAAAATAGGTTAATACTAATCCTAAACTAATTAACAGGTCAGCCCCACCTGTCATAGGCTCAGGGGGGAAGTCAACTTGGGCCCACACGTTAGTCCACGGGTCAAGACATGGTCAACTCGCCGGCGGCTTGACGCCGGTGACGACAGACGTGGCGGAGGGGCTCGGGTTTTGCCCACAATCGGCCAAATTGACTACGGTTTGGTCCTACGAGTAGCTGGGGGCAAGCAGCGGCGTTTGGTGGCAGTGGGTGGAGCTTGGGTGGCCAGAAACGTCGCCGGCGACGAGTTTGGCGGCGGCCGGAGCTCGGGTGAGCTCGAACCCGTCGCGGGGAGGCAAGGCGAGGCACAGGCGTGGTGCGTTGTGCTCCTGGGGATGTGGTGAAGTTATTGGACTAAGTGGCGTGGCCGTGGCATGGCCGGAGCCTCGTCGACGACGAGCTCCGCGGCGGCGCGTGCGGGCGAACTCCGTGTGCTCGCTGTGGTGCACAAGAAGGAGAGCGGAGAGGATAGGGAGGTGGCTAAGCTCAAGGCGGTTGCGACGGAGTTGACGGCGAGGTCGGAGACGAGCCGGAGCAAGCGGGGCAGCGGAGGCGATCTGGCCGGCAGGAGGTTGAAGACGAGCTTGGTGAAGACGCTCGGGGGCCTCCGGCGGGGCGTGGCTCGGTGGGACGGTCGAGGAGGGAGTGGCGGAGCTTCAGGACACGGTGGGGCAGTGCGAGGACGACGGTGGACGTGAGAACTACGATGGCGTCGCTGCGGCAGCGTCGGCCAAGGCTTCAGGGAGCGAGGGAGAGAGCAGGGGGGGAATGAGGTGTCCAGGGGGTTGGGGTGGCGCCGCGGAGGCGTTTCGAGGCATCACGCTGGAGCGGGCGACGGCAGGCAGAGAGGTGGCGTGGCGAGCTCCTATGCTCGCCGTCGAGCACCTGCTCGCCTCACTGGCTAGGCGAAGCAGCTGCGTGGAGCGGCTGCTGGGCCGGGCCAGCTAGGTGGGTCGGCTGGTGGGCTTCCACGTAGGCTCTAACTCTCTCTCTCTCTTTTCTGTTTTGCTTTTATTTATTTCCTGCTATGTGTATTGAAATTGAATAAATACTATTTCATTTCCAAAAACTCTGGAAATATTCAGAGGCACATTTGGGAACATTCTCAACTGCCTAAAAATTCTTCCAAGATTATTTGAGCATTTAAAATATTTATAGCATTTAAAATGCCCAAATTCAAATACTTATGGCTTGTTCAAAAATCCAGAATGGCTCCATAAATTGCAAGACCATTTTTGGCAGAAGTTTTAGTCAAGACCAAAAATGGTGGGCTTTTATGAAGGGCATTTTGGGTTCATTGAAATTCCAATTGTTGGAAATTAGCATTTTCACGGGGGGTATTGGGGTTGATTAGGCCACATTTCAAGTTTAAAAGAAATTTAAACATGATGCACATGTTCATCCAATCCTAATGCATGACTAAAAGCAGGGATGTGACAACTCACCCCCACTCAAAAGAATCTCGTCCCGAGATTTAGGATCCTCCGGGAAGAAGGTGGGGTACTCGAGTCAAAGACGATCCTCCCTTTCCCAAGTGGCTTCTTTCTCCGAATGGTGTGACCATTGAACCTTGAGAAACTTGATATTATGGCGTCGAGTGGTACGCTCGGCTTGATCAAGGATACGAACGAGACATTCGCGATATGAGAGGTTATCTTGTAGATCAAGCGTTTCGTGGTCCACTCAACGGATAGGATCCGCGAAGCAACGCCTGAGTTGAGAAACGTGGAAGACATCGTGAACTCTAGAAAGATGCGAAGGTAGTTCCGATTGGTAGGCAACTTCTCCTTGTTTGGCAAGAATGCGAAAGGGTCCAATGTAACGAGGAGCCAATTTGCCTTTGATACTGAAACGATGGGTTCCCTTTAATGGAGTAACCCGAAGGTAAGCCTTCTCGCCGACTTCATAAGTCATGAGCTTATGTTTACAATCATATTGGCTCTTTTGATGAGATTGGGCTGTTTTCAATTTCTCACGAATAACGTGAACCTGCTCTTCTGCTTCCTGAATCATATCCGGGCCAAAGAGTTGTCTTTCCCTGGTTTCTGACCAGTTAAGAGGTGTTCGACATTTTTGTCCATAGAGAACTTCGAAAGGAGCTTTGCCCAAGCTAGCTTGATAACTATTGTTATAAGCAAACTCCGCGAATGGAAGGCGTTTCTCCCAACCCATTCCGAATGAGATAACAGAAGCTCGGAGCATATCTTCCAAAATTTGATTGACTCGCTCTACTTGACCACTTGATTGTGGATGGAAGGCGGTGCTAAAAGAGAGATGAGTTCCCATAGCATTTTGGAAACTTTCCCAAAACCGAGAGGTGAAGAGACTCCCACGGTCTGAGTTAATTTCCAATGGGACACCATGAAGAGATACTATTCGGGAGATGTATAAATCAGCTAGCTGGCTAGCGGTGATACTCTCACGAACAGGTAGAAAGTGGGCTACTTTGGAAAGACGGTCGATCACGACAAAGATGGCATTATTCCCTCTCTTGGTCCTGGGAAACCCAGTAATGAAATCCATACTGATTTTATCCCATTTCCACTCAGGAATAGCCAAAGGTTGAAGGTTGCCAGCAGGCCGTTGATGCTCTGCTTTAACACGACAACAGACGTCGCAGCTAGCAATGTATTGAACAGTTTCTCTCTTCATCCTAGTCCACCAAACCTCTGGTGTAGGTCTTGATACATCTTAGTACTACCGGGATGAATGGTGAGAGGGGATTCATGAGCTTCCTTAAGGATCAGCCGCCTCAGGTTTTGTGCCTTGGGAACCACTAAGCGGTTTCCAAAGTATACGACACCCTGATCATCAACGGAGAAACAATTCCCGACTCCTTTCTTAATGTTTCTCTTAAAACCGGAGATTCCTGGATCTACCTTCTGTGCCTTGATGATCTGATCCGTAAGGGTAGGTTTCGCCACCAGGGTGGATAGGAATCCTCGAGGAACAATGTCAAGATTAAGCTTACGAAATTCCTCATGGAGAAGTGGTTGACTTTGTTGTAACATCAGGTTGTTACAATAGGATTTACGACTTAGTGCATCAGCCATGACATTGGCTTTGCCCGGGGTGTAAGTTATTCCTAAGTCGTAATCCGAGATCAACTCGACCCAACGTCGTTGTCTGAGATTCAAATCCGGTTGGGTGAATATATATTTCAAACTTTGGTGATCGGTGAAGATCTCGCAACGATTACCGATAAGGTAATGTCGCCAAGTTTTGAGTGCATGGACTACAGCTGCAAGCTCTAGATCATGTGTGGGATCATTTTCCTCATGTGGGTGTAATTTCCGTGAAGCATAGGCAATTACCTAACGATCTTGCATGAGTATGCAACATAGTCCTTGTCGTGAGGCGTCGCAATAGATAATAAAGTCCTTGGAGAAATCTGGTGGTACCAGTACGGGAGCAGATGTCAGGCGTCTTTTCAGTTCTCGAAAGCTGAACTCGCACTGTGGGGTCCACTCGAACTTTTTATCTTTCTTGAGGAGTTCAGTTAGAGGTTTAGCAACCTTGGAGAAATTCTCGACGAAGCGGCGGCAATAGCTCGCTAAGCCAAGGAAGCTCCGAACTTGCTTGACCGTCTCAGGTGGAATCCAATCAAGGACGGCTTGAACTCGCTCGGGATTGATAGCAATACCCTTACCAGAGATTACATGGCCTAAATAGGTCACTTCTGGCAACCAAAATTCACACTTGGAGAATTTGGCATAAAGGCGATGCTCTCGAAGTTTGTCAACACCAGCCTTAGATGTTTGGCATGTTCCTCTTCATTCTTGGAGTAGATGAGTTTGTCATCGAGGTAAACTATGACGAATTTATCCAAATACTCCATGAAAACCGAGTACATTAACCGAGAGAAGGTGGCCGGGGCATTGGTTAAACCGAAGGACATAACGGTGTACTCGTATTGGCCATAACGAGTAACAAAGGCCGTTTTGGGAATGTCCTCGTTTCTGATTTTGATATGATGGTAGCCCAACCTCAAATCCATCTTGGAAAAGACTGAGGATCCAGCGAGCTGATCATACAGATCGTTGATCCTGGGAAGCGGATACTTATTCTTGATAGTGACCAAGTTGACAGGTCGGTAATCTACAACCATCCGATCCATTCCATCCTTCTTCTTGACGAAGAGGACGGGGCAAGCCCAAGGAGAGGAACTAGGATGGATGAAACCCTTTTTCAAGGACTCATCGAGTTGGTTCTTAAGCTCGGCTAGTTCTAAGGGTGCCATCTTATAGGGTCTTCTAGAAATCTGAACGGTTCCTGGAACAAGGTCTATCACAAACTCGACATCCCTGTCAGGTGGAACACCTGGCAGTTCTTCTGGAAAGACATTCAGAAAGTCCCGGACTACCGGAATATCTTCAAGGTCTAGAAGGAGGTTGGCATTTAGGGAGTAAAGCTGGCGCTTGGCCACTCGAGTTAAGACATTGACTGTCTTGCCCGATGGGTGAGTAAGTTGAACGGTTCTAGTGGCACAATCAATCTTAGCGTAATGAGTTGACATCCAGTCCATACCCAAGATGATGTTAATGTCCGAGGACTTGAGAGCTATTAAGGATGCAAGGAAGACAAGTCTATCAACAAGAATTTTGTTCCCATGGCTTACTCTAGAAGTTTGCCATTTGGAACCCGGAGTTTGAATTACCATGGAAGTGGGCATGTGACAGAATGTCGTGTTATGCAATCGAGCATAGTTCTCGGATATGAATGACTGAGATGCTCCAGTATCGAAAAGAACAGATGCCGGATGGCAATTAACAAGGAGCGTACCAAGGACGACGTTAGGATCCTCATGAGCCTCCTCGGCTGAGGCATAGTTGACATGGCCACGTGCAGTGGTGACCGGCTTGGCGTAGAATGCCTTTCCCGCTAGCTTACCACGACCAACGGACTTTCCAGACTGATTGGGGTTGTTGTTCTGGGGACACTCTCGACTATAGTGACCCGGCTCTCCACACTTGAAACATGTCACAACATTGGGGCGTGGAGCAGCATTAGCAGCGGGGCCACCATAGGGCTTGGACGGTGCAAACTGCTGGTCGGGACGAGGCGCCTCAAAGGATGGCCTCGGAATGAACCTGGGTGGCAGTGCCGTGCTTGGAATCCACACCCAGCGCTTCTGAGATCTAGAGCCGGATGAAGAGTCAAAATCACAGGGAGTGCTTGCGTGAAGCGTCATAATCAGACCGGCCTGTCTCAGCACTGATGGCTTTATTGACCAACTTCTGAAAGGAGGTGCACTCGTGCAGACGAAGATCGCGGCGAAGCTCAGGGCTAAGTCCCTTGCAGAACCTTGCCTGCTTCTTAGCATCGGTAGATTCTTCTTCAGGAGCATATCGTGCCAGATTCCCAAATTCACGACTATATGCATCCACAGTCAGTCTTCCTTGGGTGAAGTTGCAGAACTCTTCCCTCTTGCGTTCTATGAGACCTTCCGGGATGTGATGCTCACGGAAAGCCTCACTGAATTCAGCCCAAGTAGTGATTTGGCCAACCGGGCGCATAGCTTCAAAATTTTCCCACCAAAGACTAGCAGGGCCTTCGAGGTGATAGGCAGCATAAGTAACCTTATCAGCTTCGGCTACGTTGGCAGAACGAAGCTTGTGGGTGATGCTTCGAAGCCAGTCATCCGTGTCGAGGGGCTCGACGGAATGGTTAAACTTTGGTGGGTACAACTTGATGAACTCATTGATTGACACGAAGTCATTTCTCTCATGGCGTGCAGTGTTCTTCTCAATCCGCTCCAGCAAGGGGTTAGTCTCATGCTTGTTTCTTTCCGCCTCCAGCATCACTTCGGCCAGAGAAGGCGGGTGAGGCAGATTTTCACCCCTAACTGCACTGGCTTCCCCATGCTCCGGGGCAGCAGGGTTGCTGCGGGTGTTGACTATCCTAGGAGAAAACAAGGCAACGGTTTAGATAAGGATGGCACAACTTAGCAAGGAAGTGCAGAATGTAATGGATAACACGGAATGCAGAGATGTTCATCCGTATGTCATGGTAATATAGAACTGCCATATATATACCAATGGTCATACACACCATACATAGTTTAGTACAAGCCCAGGCTGCAGTACAACTATGATGAAAGACGTTACATCTCATCGGAGGCATTCCAAGCTCCTATACATTATTTTTCTACACCTCCGGAATTGATTACACACTAAGTCATATTCCACAAGTCATGCAGGACAGTGAAGATACAACTATTACAATACTAGTGATACTACTACTAACTTAGACAGCTCCGTAGTAGTCCTCATAGAAGTCACCTCCATAGCCTGGAAGTTCAACATGATCATCCGGGAACAGACGATCCTGAGAAGCTTGTGGACCAAAGGCGCTAGGATGAGGTCTTGGACCAACAAACGGTGGCCTACGGGGACCACGGGGTGGGTGATGCCTCCCACATCACGCCAATCCACCATGTCCGGCAGAGCATATCTCACAGGATACAGATCCCTCGTATCCATACATCCAGCTTGCACAACAGGTGCAAACCATGTCAAAGTGGCCCAATGATCAGCACGGGTGTTGAAAAGCTCCAGTCTCAAGGCCCGATTCTCTCGGTCCTTATCCTCGAGCATCTCAGCAGTGGTGCGAGTTAGTGAGCCCTCACGTGTGGAATCAGCATAGATAGCCTGGAGATACCCTTGCGCTCCCGGGAGTGAAGCTGGCATATAACGGAAGTCGGTGTTCTGAAGCAGGCCAGTCCGGACTCGCATGATGGTCATCATGGCATAGGCAGCATCCTGCACAACCATCTATATAGTAACCCCGAGTCCATAGGAATAGTGGAGGGGCTCGGTAGATCCAGGATAAGAAGGAAATATCCTGACGGTGCAGAAATATTGGCTTTGATTAAAGTCTCGGAATTGCTCTTCGACAGTGTATTCGGGATACCAACGGTAACCCGTCTCGATCATTACCCGGACTAACATAGCAGTATGACCGGGCACATCGAGGCACCAGGTCAGGCGAACCACTTGGTTTTGAGAACGAGTGGCCATCTGAAAGCACAACCACCATGCAAAGACATTAGAATTTCTAGGGAAAATTGGACAACATAACAGCTGTAAATGCTCAGAAAAAGATTTGAGACATGCACAACAGTTTGCAATACCACTCAACAACATCATATCAAGGTTCTGATTCAACTTGCAACATACTAAAAGTAGTAGAAACTGTACTGAGGCTTGTAACAACAATCCTATAAGCTACTACGGATTAGTAACACGTGAACCTGATAGAAGAAGAGAGCCTCGTCCTTAACCCACGTTGAATGAGAAGAGAATGACTCAGATCAGAGGGCATAAGGTAAAGGAGTAAAAGAGCCTTACGTTCCCTCCCACAATCAATTCCCCTACATATAGCTAAAGCATTTCTAGACTCGACATCGACCAGTTTGGCTCAACGAACCTACAGGCAGTCCGGCTCTGATGCCAACGCTATCAGGACCCCGATTCCAAGTCACATCGATCTAGCCGGTAACACTTCATATCACATTGCGGCCTCACGCACGGTATCCCCACGGGTGTCGCCTTACCATGTCCCGGGACCATTTGCGCCTTTTGGCTCACGTATATGATAGTGTCGCTAGCATCCATATGACAGAGAACCCGGGCCGACATGGCTAGTCGTGAACCCAAAGCGGCACAGACCTATGGAGAAAGGCATACGTGAATCACATCGAGCATGTCGGTCATCAGCATGTGAATCCAGGCTGTAGCACTGGGCTAACAGGACTCTGGGGAACCCGGGCTGTAGCAGGCCAGGCAGGACTCCGGATGTCACCGTGTGACATTTCCCCGAAGGGACAGACATAGGAACGAAGTGAATCACATGCCGGCCAGTCAAGTGTCCTGAGCAGTAGTGCTAGTCTAGCAGGACTCCGGTGAACCGGGCTATAGCGGACTACTATGGCTCGAGGAACACTAGACTACATTTCCCCATAAGAAAGGCTGCCAAGGATAAAACACTAGCTTGTCGGATCCCACACATACCATGCATTTCAATCATACACACAATATGCTCGATATGTGTAAATACAACATAGCATCACAACAAAACTCTACAAATCAAGTACTTCATTTAAAGGCTCCAGAGAGCCATACATAACATGTTCATACCGGTAGGGGTCACATGACCTGACACTCAAGTCATACAAGCATCGAAGCACATGCGGAAGCAAATAGTCTGAGTACAGACACTAGAAAGAAAGAAGGCTTCTCGAAGCCTGTCTATCTACATAGGGAGCTCCATGGCCAGGATCACCACCTGGGTGGCAAGTCACTCATCGACGTCGAGATCTACATAAAACCCATCGGAGGGGGCGGTGTTGTTGTCTGAAAACAGTAATTAAAAAACGTGAGTACAAAGGTACTCAGCAAGTCTTACATCAGAACCTAGTATACACGCTCATTCTCAAGAAATTGGTGGAGTTATTGCAGCAAGCCAGCTTTGACTCTTGGCTAAGCTATCCTACGGGACACCACTAGTAAAATAGTTTTCACACACGAGTCCACTAATCACCAACACAATACTCCACCGGGGATCCTCCCTCGTCATCCTACGACAGAGCCATCCTCGGTACTCACACTTATGTTGAGTCTTTTAGTAGTATCCATTAACTTGTCTATGAATTGTATAGGCAACCAAGTAGTCCTTTACCGCGGACGCGGCCATTCGAATAGATGATGTTAACCCTGCAGGGGTGTACTTCTTCATACATGCTCTGACCACTTACCGCCGTTTACACGACATGTACTCGGCAACCTTCAAGCGGAAGCCCAACGAGGGTGTCGGCCACGGCCTACCTAAACACTCAAGTCTCTAGTCCAGGTTTATCGCCTATCCAGGTTCCCTCCGTAGGGAGTCCGGCCGAGGTTTCCACATACGGCCCCGAACGATGTGAACAGGGTTCCCGAGACACCAAACGGGTGACTCGGTACACCATGCCACGGTGTATCTACCGCAACATAGCCCACCCCTAGGGTCAGCGCTACACACGGCCGCCAACACATAACCTACAAACACCAGAAACTAATTGCAACTCCTGGACAGAGTACTAGAGTGATTAAGAAGCCGAGAGGGTCCATTGGTTTCGGGCCCAATGTATGGTAGTAACTGAATCTTAAATCACACATACAGATCTCAGTTCTTAGGGACAGTCTCAATGAAACAATCCACCATGTACTCCTACATGGCCTCTCATCGATACCTTTACCAAAACATGTTCACCACATCCCTCACATTACCGACATAATCATTTCACTCTAGCCCATCACCCAGATGAAGCAGACCTGACACAACTCTAAGCATAGCAGGCATAGCAAGGTAGGAAACACAAACATGGCTCAATCAACTCCTACACACTCTAGTGGGTTTCATCTAGTTACTGTGGCAATGATAGGTCATGCACAGGATAAGGGTTCAACTACCGTAGCACACAGCAGTTTGAAACGATGTTGTCTTAATGCAGTAAATGAGAGCAGAGGCGAGAACATGGGATTGTATCGATATGATCAATAATGGGGCTGCTTGCCTGATGGAGTAGTAGTAGGGTACTGCCCTTCAGTTGGATACTCGGAGATATCCTGGGAGGCAGAACCTACCACGAGGGACACACAGAACATAATCAACACATGACAATATGCAACAATATGATGCATGCTATGACATGGCAAAATGATGTGTCCTGCCTAATGCAATGTGAAACAAGTTGAAATGGGTCCATTTGAATCAAAGATTCAAATGGAAGTTAAAGTTCTTATGTATAATAAGTGTGTTAGCTTGTTTCACCTAAACAGCAAGGTTAAAGTGGTTTGTCATGCATGAAACCATTACAGATGGATGATTAAATTTTTCTGATCATTTTTCATATATAATTTGTTTGATTTGGAGCTATGGTTGATTTTCTATGATTTTTAGAAGTTTTGGCTATTTCCTGGAATTTCCTATATAAAAATAAATCCAGAAAATGAATAATTGCATCAGCACTGCGTCACTCTGATGCCAGCGAGTCAAAGGCGCCAGGGCCAGTCAAACCTGACTGGTGGGCCCCATTTGTCAGTGTCTCAGCTAACTAACAAAGTTAAGTTAGTACTAATTAACTGTCAGTGGGGCCTAGGCCCACATGTTAGTGACCTAAACTAACTAAAATTAGTTAATACTAATCCTAAACTAATTAACAGGTCAGCCCCACCTATCATAGGCTCAGGGGGGAAGTCAACTTGGGCCCACATGTCAGTCCACGGGTCAAGACGTGGTCAACTCGCCGGCGGCTTGACGCCGGCGACGACAGACGCGGCGGAGCGGCTCGGGTTTTGCCCACAGTCGACCAAATCGACTGTGGTTTGGTCCTACGAGTGGGTGGAGCTAGGTTGGCTGGAAACGTCGCCGGTGAAGAGTTTGGCGGCGTCCGGAGCTCCGGTGAGCTCGGACCCGTCGCTAGGAGGCAAGGCGAGGCACGGGCGTGGTGCGTTGTTCTCCTGGGGATGTGGTGAAGTTAGTGGACTAAGTGGCGTGGCCGAGGCATGACAGGAGCCTCGTCGACGACGAGCTCCGCGGCGGCGCGTGCGGGCGAACCCCGTGTGCTCGCTGTGGTGCACGAGAAGGAGAGAGGAGAGGATAGGGATGTGGCTAAGCTCACGGCGGTTGCGACGGAGTTGACGGCGAGGTCGGAGACGAGCCAGAGCAAGCGGGGCAGCGGAGGCGATCTGGCCGGCAGGAGGTTGAAGACGAGCTTGGTGAACACGCTCGGGGGCCTCCGGCGGGGCGTGGCTCGGTGGGACGGTCGAGGAGGGAGTGGCGGAGCTTCAGGACACGGCGGGGCGGTGCGAGGACGACGGTGGACGTGAGAACTACGGTGGCGTGGCTGCGGCAGCGTCGGCCATGGCTTCAGGGAGCGAGGAAAAGAGCAGGGGGGAGGAATGAGGTGTCTAGGGGGTTGGGGTGGCGCCATGGAGGCCTTTCGAGGCATCACGCTGGCGCGGGCGATGGCAGGCAGAGAGGTGGCGTGGCGAGCTCCTGTGCTCGCCGTCGAGCACCTGCTCACCTCACTGGCTAGGCGAAGCAGCTGCGTGGAGCGGCTGCTGGGCCGGGCCAGCTAGGTGGGCCGGCTGGTGGGCTTCCAGGTAAGCTCTAACTCTCTCTCTTTTTCTGTTTTGCTTTTACTTCTTTCCTACTATGTGTATTGAAATAGAATAAATACTATTTCATTTCCAAAAACTCTGGAAATATTCAGAGGCACATTTGGGAATATTCTCAACTGCCTAAAATGCTTCCAAGATTATTTGAGCACTTTAAAATATTTATAGCATTTAAAATGCCCAAATTCAAATACTTATGGCTTGTTCAAAAATCCAGAATGGCTCCATAAATTGCAAGACCATTTTTGGCAGAGGTTTTAGTCAAGACCAAAAATGGTGGGCTTTTATGAAGGGCATTTTGGGTTCATTGAAATTCCAATTGTTGGAAATCAGCATTTTCATGGGGGTGTTGGGGTTGATTAGGCCCCATTTCATGTTCAAAAGAAATTTAAACATGATGCACATGTTCATCCAATCCTAATGCATGACTAAAAGCAGGGATGTGACAACTACGGACGACGAGGAGGGGTGCAAGCGCCAAGGAACAACTACACCATCCGCGAGGGAAGCATGGAAGCGACGACGGAAGAAGACGGAGACAGCTTCCAGGACCCAGACATCCGGCCCTGGCCCGGACATCTGGCCCCTGGACGTGTCACCAGCAGCAAGGAGCCAGCTGTAACGCCCTCGATGCGGCTATAGCTCCCACGTGTCGAGGCACAACTTAGAGACATAACCGCATTGAAAGCAATGTCGCAAGTTAGGCAATCATCACAACATCCCATGTAATATATAGAATAAAAGGGGAGATACATAGTTGGCTTACACTCACCACGTCAATCAAAGTACATAAATAACATACATCAACCAAACACTCATGGCCCGACTAC